>NC_056737.1:1815275935-1815510867 GCF_019279795.1 Protopterus annectens | reverse complement strand
ATTTAGGCCCTGAAAGCGTGTTGTTGAGGGCTGGGGTGAATAGACTTTTTTCTGGGGGCTACGAGTGTATCAGGGACGTCAGAGGATTCTGAGTCTGTGTCCTCCGTGTTACTCAGAAGCACTTTCAGATTTAGTTTTCTGAGATAAAGCCTGAGATCCAGCAGAACGTCAGTGATTTGTGCTCTTTGTGATGGCAAAAAGGAGAAGCCCTTGTTTAATAAGCTCACGTGGGCCTCTGAGAGATTTCTGTTAGTTAAATTGAAAAGTGTGCTGGTGAGCTGCAACTCCCGCTCCCCTAGTACCTCCTCGTGGAGCTCCTGGTGTTCATGGGTCTGCCAACATGTGTCCAGCGGCTCGATCCTCTCCCTCTGCCCGTGGTTCTCGGTCCTCCCCTCCCTCTCCCGTTGTTCCGGTAAGTTGCCCCCGTGCCGAGGGCTGGACTGCCTGGTCCTTGTTGCCATACAAAAGGCTGCTGGGGTTGCTCTCTGTTGAGCTCGTTAGCCCTTCTGGCTGGGCTTCCTGTCATGGGAGTAGGTACGGGAGGAGCGGGGTTGGTGATAAGCTCTGCTTGTTGTATGGTGGCAGCTGTAACCTGTGGAGGAGGTGGAGGTGATCCTGTGGATGCGGTGGTGGTCGTTGGGGGTTGCCTCGTGTAGCCGTTGGTTGTTCCCCGATGTCTTTCATCAGGGAGTCTGTATGCGTGGTTGTCCCGGTATTGTTGTAGATCACGGTTGAGCTTTTTCTGTTTCCTGAAGATGAGGGTGGCTACGTGCCTGGTGATTTTGGAAGTAATATTCTAGAAAGGTGCTTGTAGTTTCCAAAGTCAGGCTGCGTTAGGATTTGTTCCTGCAGTTTGAGAATGTCTTCCTTCATTAATTCCAGCCGTTCCTGGTTGTAAGTGATGAGCAGATTGAGTGAGGAATGGCCTGCTTCGTTGTAGAGCTTGACCAAGTCAGCGAAAATGCCTGTGTCTTTCGTGATCCCATTTGGGAATCTGTAAAATCTGAGTCCTTGTGACACGATCTTGTGAACGCAAGATCTTATTAAGTAGATGTCGTACTCACTGTTTTTATAGGTGATTAGTTTCCTTTCCAGGTTGTAGATGAGGTTTCTGCAGGTAGTGTTGATCTGCTGCGAGTCAGTCCTGTTCGTTGCCTGTGGTGCGTCCCTTAATCCATTTGTGTCAAGGAATGGGTTCCTTTCTCTGAGACCTTCTACGAAGTGTATAATGGACTCCGTGGCTGGATTAAGTGGTGGAGCTTCTATCTGGTTTCCTCTTGGAGTGGCTGCAGAAGGCCTCTGTTCACTCAGTTGGTTGCTGAGGTTGGGCGGTGTGGCTGGAGGCGAGAGGCTGGAGTTGGATACTGGTGAGAGGCTTAAGGGGAAGCCTCTGTTTTCAGGTTGCAACACTCTGCAACTGTCGAGGATGTGTTGTGCCCTGCTTAGGGTGGCATGGTGCTCCTGGAGCAGTGTCTCATAGTCCTGGCTGGGTGCCTGCGAGCTGTCGAATAAAGACTGGCTACTAGAGCCTGGTTCCATACTTAGTGTGCTATCCACTGGTGCGTTCGGAGGAAGATAATTAAGAAAAACAAAACCGAATAAGACTAGGAAGAAATAAACTTATACTACTGAAAACTTCCGAACTGTTAAAAACAAAAACAGAAATCCAATGAATAGATGCTGAGCCAGAACTGTTATTTGCTGAGCGCTTTCGTTCGCTTTATTGGTAACAATCGAACTTCATCAGAGCAAAATATATATACACACACACACACATATATATATCTATCTATATATATATATATATATATATATATATATATATATATATATATATATATATATATATATATATATATATATATATATACACACACACACAGACATATATATATATATATATCTATATACACACACATCTATACACACACACATTATATATATATATATATATATATATATATATATATATATATATATATATATATATACATATACACACACACACACAGATATAGAGAGAGAGGGGGGAAGACGGAGATAAAACGTCAAGAGAATATGCCTTAAAGACAGAAGATTCAATTAAACAGAGGTAGAAGGAGAAAATCATTATTAAATAAAGGTTATTCCAAATGTAGATTTATATATATTTTTTAATGATGTAATTAAGGGGTGAGGAAAGAAAGAAAATGCCAAAAATGGCACTAAGAGGATAAACATCACAACTTAGCTACAAATTATTTGTCAAAGCCCTTGAAAACACATCATTCTTGATCAGATAGCAAAACAAGTTCTTAGGTATTTGGGGGGAGAGAGGAATTCTGGGCAGGGCAAGAGTCAGATCCCCAGATCCAAAGATTAAAAAAAAAAGTCACAGACTCAGATCCAATTGGATCAGATAACTCAAAGGTTGAATCAGATGAAAAAGACACCATAGGATCACCTGTTTCTTTACAATTCTAATATCTCCACCAGTTCTAGAACCCAAAACTAAATCTTCACCAAAAGATAAATAAAATACGTTGAGAAAGGATGAATGGCCTGAAGGGGGACATTGCCAAGATGTGAACAGCCATGGGACTCAGTAAATTAGGAATATCTATGAATCTGTCAATCTATGAATTATGTTAAGTACATAACTTCTATTTCAAACATATTCTCCAGGTTGAGACAATACCCCAATAATAATGGCCCCAAAGGAATACCTGGACCTTGGCATTACATCCGGCTTACCTTTCTGAATAGCCTTCATCCTCTAAATATAAGATATCAAATAACAGTATCTGTCCATACAATGAAGGAAATGCTCTCTCTCTCTGATTAGTATATTCTGAAAAAAGTACAGAAGGATCAATTGGCTGGTTGCAGTTAATCTCCATACCAACTTTTGACATTACGATATTTATGCAGACAGTGATCATATCCCTGTGAAATACCATATATAGGGGATCAAAAGAGTATCTACACATTTTTGATATTCTTCTGTCAAAAGTGACTGGAGAAATAAGGTTTTCCAAGAAAAGTATTACAAATCAGCTAAAGCTGCTATTTTTTTTTTTTGGGGGGGGGGGGTGATGAGGTTGCTTCTCAGACACAAAAATACAAATCCCATGGTGGCACAGGATCAGTAAAGGAAGTCTAAACATTGAAGTGCCTTCAAGAAAGCTTTGCAAATCTTTAAGTGATTTGCCAGCATTTAAAAACTTACCTTAGCACCACAGCATACAGTACTGAACAGTACTTAAATCCATCTCAGAACATTTCTGTCATCTCCTTCATCTGTAGGATTAATTTTAAAATGTGTAGTTTCTTTGCACTGGCATCATGTAAGAAAAACAGGAAAATATAACCTCAGTGACATTAACATAGGTCAACCAACATCTACAACGTCCATAGATTTTAACGGATGCATCATTACACGTACACAAAGGTGCCTCATTCAAGTCTATGGACATACCAGAGGTTAACCTACAGTAATGTCACAACTGGAGAAACTACATATTTTTGGACCATGGTTTAGTAAAAAGTTTGCAAAGCTTTTTATTAAAAAACAGACCAAATATTAAAGAAAGGCAAGCAGGAAAATACATTGAGACATTTGACTCATCAAATGCCACTATGTACACAGAACCATCAATAAATCCCTGTAAGTGATGTCAGTCAAGAATACAGTACGCCAACATGCAACTTTGAGATTGCTAGTAGATGCATGCTAGTAGATGCATTCTGACGGAGGAATAATTCGGCCTGAAATTAAAAAAAATTCAGACAGATGATCCAGGACAGATGGTAAAACATAAGGGTTAAGTCCTTCAGCTGTGGCCCATAAAAAGAAAAGAGTCTATCTTGATATGCCTTTTACATGTTCAGCTTCTGAAAAGAGGCGAGAATATGTATAACATGAGAGGTAAATGAGGGGGTTACTGATGACTAGCTGCGCTGTAGAAAAAGTACAGTTTTGTATCTACCATAAATGTAGATGTTCGAAGATCCACATTGCTGCAGTCCTTACACTTGGGTAGTCCGCTGTCCTCGGTCGGCCCGAATATCAAAGTATAAGGCTGACGCCGGTCAAGGCGCATTTGACTGACATCAGGACGTCAGGGTACAAATGCGCATGACCGACGTCATTTCCTCAGTCTTTTCTTGCCCCAGATGTCAGAAGACCCTAAAAATAAAGGTCAAAACCAAAAGACAGCAAACAAACAACCAACCATCCTAGCACTAAAAATATGTACAATATATACAATATACACCCTATTGACAACCCAACCCACACAACCGCCTCTAACTACAGAGGGGAAGGAGGGAGGGTAAATTGGACTGCAGCAATGTGGATCTTGAACATCTACATTTATGGTAGGTACAAAACTGTACTATGTTCTTCATCTCACATTGCTGCAGTCCTTACACTTGGGTAGAATCCCAAAGCAGAGGTAAGGGAGGATGGCCAAACTATAAGGAAGCAGGAGCTGCCAAAATGCCCTGCAAAACAGCAGTGGCAAAACCAGCCCTGGATTTAGAGTAAAGTGGTAGGTGATAATGCCTAGAGAAAGTATGCACTGAACTCCAAGTAGCTGCCTCCAAAATATCCTTAGTTGCCACCCCCCTCAAAAAAGCTGTCAAGTGGCAGTAGCCCTAGTGGAATGAGGCCTAATCCCAGCTGGAATCTCCTTGCCATGATGGGAATAACAGAAAGCAATGCAAAACCCAATCCACTTAGAAATAGTTTGTTTTGACACAGGCTTGCCCTGAGAACTCAAAGCAAAAGAAACAAATAACTGCTGAGACTGCCTGAACCCTTTAGTTCTGTCCAAATAATATCGCTACTGCCTGTGTACATCTAAAGTGTGCAAAATCTTTTCCCCTTTATTTTGGGGATTTGCATAAAAAGTAGGCAAATGAATAGTTTGGTTTAAAGCCACACTAGAAACCACTTTAGGCATAAAGGAAGGATTAGTGCGTAAAGATACCCTATCCTTATGGAAAATTAAGAAAGGCTCAACCGCCATAAGGGCCTGCAACTCAGAAACCCTTCTTGCAGAGGTAATAGCCAACAAAAAGCAGTCTTCCATGATAAAACTTTAATTCAGTAGTAGCTGCAGGCTCAAAGGTTGTAGAGTGAGTTTCTCCAACACAAAATTGAGATCCCAAGCAGGAGTAGGAGCTCTTCGTGGGGGTCTTATATTCTTTGCCCCTCTAAGAAATTGCTTGAACAAAGGATGAGAAAACAATGGTGGGTCACAATCATAATGAGCGAAATTGCTGCAGCATGAACCTTAATAGAAGAGAAGGACAAACCTTTGTCCAGTAACTCAGTAAGATATTGAAGAGCCACACTTAAATTAGGCTCAGAAACATCAAAATCCTTTGCTGCACTCCAAAATAAAAATCTCTTCCATTTATCTGCGTACACTTTCCTTGTACTAGGCCTTCTAGCTTCCAAAATAACATTCAAAACTTGCTGTGGAAGTGGAGGCCCACTATGGTTCAAAACAGAATATGCCAGGCTGTTAGGTGCAGAGAGTGAAGCTTGACATTGAGCAAATGACTGTCCTCCTGAGACAACAGGTGTGGAATCGAAGGCAAAGGCCATGGAGGCTTCCGTACCAGGCTTCTCAGTAATGGGTACCCAATGCTGTCGAGGCCAATCTGGAGCTATCAAAATCATCCTTGGCTTGTCTTGTCTGGCCTTCAGTAGTACCTTTGGGAGGAGAGGCAGAGGCGGAAAGGCATACACATGAAGATTGCTCCAATTGAAAGAAAGAGCATCCACTTTCCAAGCTGTGGGATGAAACCTTTTTGTGCAAAACTTTGGCAGCTGGTGGTTTAGTGGAGAAGCGAACAGATCTATGTCTGGAGTTCCCCATGACACTGTCAATTTCTGGAATACATGAGGATCCAATTTCCACTCGTGGGGATCCATAATTTGTCTGCTCAACACATCTGCTAAGGAGTTCTGTGCTCGGCAGAAACCTTGCCTGAAGATTTAGCTGTAAACTGAGAGCAGTCTCCCACAAAATCATTGCTTGCCTGCATAGAGGATAAGAATGTGTTCCGCCTTGCTTGTTGATGTACCACATGACAGTTGTGTTGTCTGTTAGAATCAACACCTGCCCTGGAAGAAGTAAATCCTTGAAAGCTATTAATGCAAACTGGACTGCTAACATCTCTTTCAAGTTGATATGTAGATGTTGTAGTCTGGCAGGCCACTTGTCTTGTATCCACTTTCCATTCAGATGAGCTCCCCAAGCTTTGTCTGAGGCATCTGTCGTTAGAATCTGACTCGCCTCTGGCCGGGTCACAGAGAGTCCCTTGTTTAGGTGACATTCCTGAGCCCACCACAACAATTCCTTTTGAATGCAAGGTATTATTTGAATGACAGTGTCCAAATCCTGGCAGTGCTGTGTCCATACATTTTGAGATACCATTGTAGCTTCCTCATATGCAGTTTGGCATTGGGAAGCACCAGAATACAAGATGCCATGAACCCCAAGGCTTGAAGGACTGTCCTTGCAGTCAGCCTGGACTGATGAGACAACTGATGAAAGTAAAGGGAAAGATTCTTTTGTTTGTCCGGGGTCAAAAGGCCATCTGGGATGCTGTATTCAGTCTCACACCCAGAAAGCACATGTCCTGAGAGGGTACTAGACTGGACTTTATTTCGTTCACAGAATACCCCAGGCATCTTAGCACTGCTATCACATAATCCAAATGATGAAGAAGCTCGTCCCTTCCTTGAGCCAGAATCAGGCAATCGTCCAAATAAGGATAGATCTGTATTCCTTTTAACCTGAGGAAAGCTATCACTGGAGCCAGAACTTTCGTGAACACTCTGGGCGCAGTAGATAAGCCAAAGGGCAATGCAGAGAACTGATAATGAGAAGTCCCAGCTCGAAAACGCAGATACTTCCTGCAACTCAGTCTGATAGGAACATGAAGATAAGCCTCCTTGAGATCCAAAGTTACCATCCAATGATCTTTGCCCAGCAGAGGTAAAAGCTGCTGTAACGTCAACATTTTGAACTTGGGAATGTCCAGATAAGTGTTGAGGATAGATAAGTCCAAAATTGGTCTCCACGTGTTCCCTTTCTTTGGTACTAGGAACAGGCGAGAATAAAATCCCAGGCCCACTTCTGGCATAGGAACCGGCTGAATGGCCCCTATTTGGAGTAACAGAGAAATTTGCTTGTGAGCCTCTATTCTTTGTTGAGGAGGAACGTCTGGCATGCCTTTGAAAGGAGGCAAGGTATGGAAATAAAACCTGTAACCGTGGTGTATGATATCCAATACCCATCTGTCTTGGGTAATTAAACTCCAATTTTCTTTGAAAAGTGCCAACCTTCCTCCCAAAGGTGCTGCCAGACGAGAAGGCTCTGGCAGCAGAAAAGGTAGGTCATTGGGTCTGTTTATGAAAGGACTGACCCCTGCCCTCACCCGAAGACTGTGCAGGAGAACTCCCTGTTCTAGGCCTGAAAGAGCCCTGAGCTCTGCCCCTACCACGGCTAGATCTACCCCTAGACTGGGAATCATAAGAAGGATAAGTCCACCCCTTAGTAGGCCAATTTCTACTAAACTTTGGAGGCTGAACCTGCAAAAAATCTTTAACAGTCTGCATAGACTTAGCCTTGTCTTCCATTTTCTTTAAAACTGCCTCAACAGGAGAACCAAACAACACATCAGATTGTAAAGGAGCATCTAAAATCCTTGCTTTAACATGGTCAGATAAATTCTGATCCCTCAGCCAGGCGTGCCTGCGAAGAACTGACCCAGTGGCAGCCACCCTAGACGAGGCCTGTACAGCATCAAAACCACATTGCAAAGAATGCTTACCCACCTGCTCAGAAACATGTACTAAATCTTGTAACTCTTTACAATCAATACCTTCCACCAGAGCATCAACCTTAGACTTCAATTGTGAAAGGAGATAGTTTTGGTATTTCAACATGTGGAACTGGCAATTCAAAGCCCTCATAGCTAGAGTGGAAGAAGTATAAACTTTCTTTCCCCATCTATCCAAAGCCCTGGCCTCTTTATCTGTAGGAACCGGATTCTTGACCACAGAAGCCTTAACACCTTTAGGCCCCTGACTAACAGTTTCTGGGTCTGCCCTAGGACTCTTAAAAAGATACTTATGAGCTTCAGGCACCCTGTAATACCTATCCGGTTTAACAGGAGCAAGAGGCAAAGAATCAGGATTAAGAGAAGCCTCTGTAAAAACATCTTCCACCACATCCAAAACAGGAGGTATAGCCAAAGGCCTATGCTGGGGTAAAACAAAATTCCCTAAGCCTTTTCCTGGAATCAGAGAAGTCCTGACCTTCCCACTTAAAATGCTCCCTCATGGAATGAAGAGTTTCTGAAAAAGAAAAATCCTCAGGAGGAGAAGCAGAAGGAGTAGAATCATCCACATCAGAATCAGAATAAGGAGAATACTCCTGCAAGTCTTCAGCCGAAGACTCTGAAACATCCGAAGCCTGCTCAAAACTCCCTAGCTCAGGCTCCACCCTAGGTCTCTTATCAGGAGGGGGCAAAGAACCCCTAATCAAAGTAATTAAATCTTCTGCCATTTTAAGCATATGCTTCTTGGGCACAGTTCCTGAAGAACTAGGGGTGACACCAACTGAAGCTAAACCTGGCCTGCCTCTGGGAGAAGCCTTGGAAACAGAAGGAGAGGGCCTAACCACCCTAGGAAGGGAGGGGAGTATAGTAACCTGAGAAGCCCCTTCAGCCTGACCTGCCTCCTGAGAGGCCACATCCTGCAATAACAAAGTCTCTCCCTGGGATCCCAAAGAAACCTCCGGTGGAACCACCGGCTCCACCGACACCTCTAAAGAACCGGCGTCCGCACGGACGGTTCTTCTAGCCTAGGCTTAACTGCTTTGTCCTTGCGCTTCTTGAAGAAGGCCGGAGCATCCGGCGGCATTTTATAATTGCACCGCTTCAAGACTAACCTGGCACAATCTAACCTTCTCTTTATAGTGCGCTTATTGAATCTAGCACAAGAGCGACACTCCAACAACGCCGTGCTCAGGCCCTAAACAAGGAATACACAAAGTATGATAGTCTCTATGCGGTATCTGTTTCCCACAAGAAATACAATTATTCACTTTTTCTGACATCCGTAAACCACTGAGGCAAGAAAAACTAAAATATTCCCCAACGGGGTACTTAGCCAACTTTGACTCGGTCTGAAACTCCGAAATCGAAAAATTTCAGAACGCCAACCGGCACTTGCAATGCTGCTTCTGCATTGGACCATGCGGCAAAAAAGACTGAGGATATGACGTCGGTCATGCGCATTTGTACCCTGACGTCCTGATGTCAGTCAAATGCGCCTTGACCGACGTCAGCCTTATACTTTGATATTCGGGCCGACCGAGGACAGCGGACTACCCAAGTGTAAGGACTGCAGCAATGTGAGATGAAGAACATCATGAGGCAAGTCTGAGGGAGTGAATATTAAGGTGATGTTCGTGTTACAGATGAGGAAACAGCATTCTAGAGGTACAACCTCAGGGAGTTCTCTAGCAGGTAAGGGAGAAGCAGGGCGCACTACATCTGCAGAAATTAATAAAGGGCTATGAAAATGACCTTGGCCTTCATGATAAACCTCAGCATCAGAAGAAACAGAGTAAGTATATAGGAGTAACTTCAAAACGGCACAAAAAACTTAGAAAGAACAAAAATGACAAGCGACTCCTCTCCACACTGGATTTATTGCACAGGACAGGTGCAAGGTAAGAAACCAACTTTACAAACACAAGATAAAGGGTAAAAACCAACTTTTAAGCGCTTTTCGTTTGAGATTCCAAACTTCTTCAGAAAGTAATACATCCAAACAGACTCCCATATTTAAACACAAAAGTGCGGGAAATTAAGTTAATTAATTAGTTAATTGAGTTTTAAAGCTATAGTACTTCAAACATTTAAAAATGTGTTTTAAAAAATATATATATATATATATATAAACTCCTAATTCTTTATAAAGCACTACATAAACATAAATCAAGATTCAAAAATACAACTTAATACATGAAAGATAACATCTGAAAACAGTTTGAACTTGAGTATATGTAAATTTACAACTAAACCAAGTGAACGTACATATAAATATAGTTCTAAACCCATTAGGCCTTATCTTTTCAAACTTCTAAGTTTCAATAAACAGGAAATGGAACAAGCCTCATTTAGACCCGGGTGGTTAAAGGCGTTAAGCCTAATCTGCCACAAGAGCTCTAATTCCTCCAATTTAAATGAAGCAGGACCACCCCTAGTATCCTGGACAAACTGGTCTATAACTAAAAATTCAAACTTGTGTGTAGGATAATGCTGGATATGCTTAGCTAGGGCGTTGGTGTCTTTGTTATGTGAAATGGCATACTGATGTTCGTATACCCTTTCTTTCAAGCATCGCTCAGTTTTGCCCACATAAAATGAGGGACAAAATGAGCAGTGAGCCAAATAAACAACAAATTTGCTGTTACAATTAAATTTACCTTTCAATTTAAAGGTTTTGCCACCAATGGAAAATTGATTAGTGCAATGCATGTATTTACAAAATTTACATGCTTCACATTTATACATACCAATTATCCTATAAAATGGCTTTTTAGAAGCCTCAAGCAGGTTTTTAATATTTCTTCCCTTCGTAAAGACAACCCTTGGTTTTGGTCCAAAAAAGGAATGAAAACTATTATTGCATCTAAATAAACTCCAATTCTTATTAATAATACTAATTATAGGTTTAGTTAGTACATTAAATGATGTAATGAAAGTGAATTGGACATTGTCCTCTTCATTGGTGCACGAACCTACCTCCTCATTAATAATCACTTGTGCCTCTACAGTATGTACAGTAGGGGGAAATTCCTTAACGGCTAAAATCGGTCTAAGCTGATCAGTACCTCGTTTAAATTCCACTTCTTTGATCAATTCATCTATTAGGCTTTCAGGATAGTCACGATGCATGAACATACCCTTCAACAGATTGCATTCATTGACAAAATCTAACTGCAAGGAACATATTCGTGCAGCCCTCACCAACTGACCCTTTACCACAGCTCTTTTTTGGTGGAAAGGGTGACAGCTTGAGAAATGTAAAAAAGAATTGGAGTAGGTGGTTTTGCGATGTATCTGAGAAGTGAAGCAACCTAACTCCAAATTTTTACTAAGTGAAATATCAAGGTAAGCAATGTTGTTCACATGAAAGGTATGAGTAAATTTCAAAAAAGTGGTAGATGAATTAAACTTATCAACCAAGTTGGATGCCAATAACTCGTCTCCTCTCAAGAGAATAAACACATCATCCAGAAACCTGGTATAATAAATCATTTCATCTTGGTAAATATTAGCCTTTGAATCAAACTCAAACATAGTCTCCCATTGAGCCATAACCAGGTTGGCCACACTAGCTCCACATGGGGAGCCCATTGCCAGCCCGGTCTTTTGTAGATAAAATTTGTTATCAAACATGAAATAGTTATTCATCAAAACTATTTCCAATAATTCCATAATCAGAGAAGTTTCAAATATAGGGGCACCATGCTTCCTCATTAAATCGGCTACCCATTCAATTGCTACAACATGTGGAATACATGTATAAAGATCTTTTACGTCTATAGTTAAGGAGTTGTAGTCATTATTAAACGTTAAGTCATTGATTTTAGCCAAAAAGTCCCAAGAATCTTTAGAGATTTGTGGTTCAAGTTGGACATATTTCTGTAAATATACGTCTATGACTTTTGAACAGGCATATGTTGGAGAGCCTCGACCATCAATAAGTGGTCGCATTGGTGGATTGGTCAAGTCTTTATGTATTTTAGGTATCCCAAACAGTGTGGGATACCTAGGAAAAGCAGTAAACATATAATTAAATACTTTTTGATCAATCCGCCCATCTATTAGTAAGTCATTAAGGCAAGATTTAACAAGTGCATATGCCGTATTAACCTCTGATCTAGAACTAATCTGATAAGTATCATTGTTCAACAGAGCCAACACACGATTGGTATAATCCTGGTAGTCAAAGATGACAAACCCTCCACCTTTATCAGGTTTACAAATTCCTATAACCTGGGACTTGAAGAAATCAAAGATTTCTCTTTCATCTTTAACTAAATGGTCATTGTAGAAAAATGAATAAGTAGGTTTCGTACCTAAACTTCTTAAGTCTAACTCACAGATTTGTTCAAATACTTGTAATAAGGGGTGTAGTGGGGGATTGAATGTACTTGGTATATGAAACTGGTCATTCGGAATAGTTTGACCTGAATCCTTAAAAAATAGGGCCAAATTGAGTTTCCTAATAAAAACTTTAAGTTCCAAAATGAGCCTACTAACATCAATTTTGAACCAGGGAACATAAGTATGTCCCTTAGATAATAAGTCTACCATCTCCAATGTGAAAGTGCAGTCTGAAAAATTATAAACCTTAAAGTCTTTATTACTGTTGTGCACAATAACTGGACCAAGAGGTTCAACGCACACCACTGGTTGTTCAGTAGGTAGAACACATTCATCAAATACATTACACTCGAAAGAGCTAGAGTTAACTAAGTCGCTCAGTGTGTCACTAAAATTGAACCCCTCATGAATAGAACTAACACATAAGTCATGAGGGTCAGAAAGCAATACACCCACTTTATCCACATCAGGTGGTAACATAGTGTCATTAAGTATCAATCCACTGTGGTTAAAAACTTTAAACAAATCATCAGGCGAATCAGTGGAAGTCCCAGAGTTGAGTGTCACTTCTGTAAAAGAGAACTGAGTTCTTATTTCAGTCACCTCGGGATCTTCGATTCCCTTTGTTGTTTGGGTCTGGCACCCATACGAGTGTAATTCTGAAAACCCTGTTGGTTATTATACTCATTAAAGTTATTGTTGTTGGTATAATTTTGATAACCAGACTGATAATTTTGCCTGGAGCTATAATTGTAACTAACTTTGGATGCATTTTTAAGTCTTTCACTCCTGCGTGGTAGATCTTGAAAGGCCCCGTTTGAATCGTCCAAATCAATGATTTGTTGGGACCCTACAGGATCACTAGGTTGCACACTCTGGGTGACACGTTGATTATGAATTGGTGCTTGAATAGTCTGATTAGGTTCAAGATTAGAGTGTAAGTCCTTGCTGGTTAGGTCAAATAAAGAGTAACCTAACTGCCAAATTTGTGCAGGAGGTGGTGGTGGATAGGCATTCCCTTTCTTGTAAGATGAACAGTCTCTCTAATTTTCTAGTTTTGTTAGCACTTAATTTAGAAAGGTGTTCATTAATACTAGAGAAAATTCTGTTATAGTCAAATTTGTATCTTTCAAAAAGTGGATCCTGTAACACTTTCAAGTCCACTTCCTTAATAAAGGACAAAATTTTCTCTGACATTAACATATAGTGTTTAACCATTAACTCTAGGAGTTCAAGACCTTGCTGGTCAAACAGTTTGATCAAATCTGAATGAAAAACTGAGCCCTTAATGAGCCCCGTTGGATATTGAACCCTCCGTAGACCTTTAGGTATTATTTTCAACTTGAGGCACTCTTGAAAGTAAGAAACCTCAAGTTGTGTTTTCTTGTATTTTAATAATAAATTGTCTAACAATTTCAAATTAACAGTAATGTTGGTTTGTGCAGTGGAATTACCTTCATCCAAAAGTTCCGAGTCAACGCTGGATTGTTGTTGTAAACCAAATTTAAAATTGTTGTTGAGAAACGAAGATAACGCTACAGCATTCTCATGGCCCGTTTGTCGTATGAATACGTTAGTGGCACTGACTCCATTTTCTTGTAACAGAACTCCGCTGTTCCTGTTTGCGGCAATAGTCGGTGTAATATTCTCCGAAAATATGGCAGGAGATGAAGTTACAGCCCGAGCTGTTTGCTGGCCCAATGGTGGAAACAAATCTTCCGTAACGCGTACCCCTGAACGGACCTCCTCCCGGTTAGTTTGCTGCGGTTCACTAGATGTTACGTCACTAGGCAACAACACGCTGTTATAATTCTGCGTCTCATTCAATGGGATCTGTTTGTTTACATGCCGGTCAACATTGGTATTATGTTGAACGTGAAAAACATTTCCGCTACCCTCTTTTTGAGAATTTAGTAAAACAAAGTCTTTAACATTAGCTGAAGCCGGTTGTACGGCTATATACTTAGCCAAGTTGGTATATTTCTCGTCGAGCAACTCAAGACGGTTGCACATAAGTTCGATCTTGTTGAGCAAAAGAGGGAGCGTATTGTTCCATACTGCATGATCTATAGTATTGCTTTTAACAGACAGTTCAGTATTCTCGTCACTAGAAAGTAACGTACCAGCCAGATCTTGTTGCGTATCCATAGGGTTCATAGAACCTGGTGTCGGGATCGGTGTAAAATCCTGTGGAGAGTGAGCCGAACAGTCAGACGCCATACCAACTACAATAACTTCAAAACGGCACAAAAAACTTAGAAAGAACAAAAATGACAAGCGACTCCTCTCCACACTGGATTTATTGCACAGGACAGGTGCAAGGTAAGAAACCAACTTTACAAACACAAGATAAAGGGTAAAAACCAACTTTTAAGCGCTTTTCGTTTGAGATTCCAAACTTCTTCAGAAAGTAATACATCCAAACAGACTCCCATATTTAAACACTTCTTGATGGTCGAGGCTCTCCAACATATGCCTGTTCAAAAGTCATAGACGTATATTTACAGAAATATGTCCAACTTGAACCACAAATCTCTAAAGATTCTTGGGACTTTTTGGCTAAAATCAATGACTTAACGTTTAGTAATGACTACAACTTCTTAACTATAGACGTAAAAGATCTTTATACATGTATTCCACATGTTGTAGCAATTGAATGGGTAGCCGATTTAATGAGGAAGCATGGTGCCCCTATATTTGAAACTTCTCTGATTATGGAATTATTGGAAATAGTTTTGATGAATAACTATTTCATGTCTGATAACAAATTTTATCTACAAAAGACCGGGCTGGCAATGGGCTCCCCATGTGGAGCTAGTGTGGCCAACCTGGTTATGGCTCAATGGGAGACTATGTTTGTGTTTGATTCAAAGGCTAATATTTACCAAGATGAAATGATTTATTATACCAGGTTTCTGGATGATTTGTTTATTCTCTTGAGAGGAGACGAGTTATTGGCATTCAACTTGGTTGATAAGTTTAATTCATCTACCACTTTTTTGAAATTTACTCATACCTTTCATGTGAACAACATTGCTTACCTTGATATTTCACTTAGTAAAAATTTGGAGTTAGGTTGCTTCACTTCTCAGATACATCGCAAAACCACCTACTCCAATTCTTTTTTACATTTCTCAAGCTGTCACCCTTTCCACCAAAAAAGAGCTGTGGTAAAGGGTCAGTTGGTGAGGGCTGCACGAATATGTTCCTTGCAGTTAGATTTTGTCAATGAATGCAATCTGTTGAAGGGTATGTTCATGCATCGTGACTATCCTGAAAGCCTAATAGATGAATTGATCAAAGAAGTGGAATTTAAACGAGGTACTGATCGGCTTAGACCGATTTTAGCCGTTAAGGAATTTCCACCTACTGTACATACTGTAGAGGCACAAGTGATTATTAATGAGGAGGTAGGTTCGTGCACCAATGAAGAGGACAATGTCCAATTCACTTTCATTACATCATTTAATGTACTAACTAAACCTATAATTAGTATTATTAATAAGAATTGGAGTTTATTTAGATGCAATAATAGTTTTCATTCCTTTTTTGGACCAAAACCAAGGGTTGTCTTTACAAAGGGAAGAAATATTAAAAACCTGCTTGAGGCTTCTAAAAAGCCATTTTATAGGATAATTGGTATGTATAAATGTGAAGCATGTAAATTTTGTAAATACATGCATTGCACTAATCAATTTTCCATTGGTGGCAAAACCTTTAAATTGAAAGGTAAATTTAATTGTAACAGCAAATTTGTTGTTTATTTGGCTCACTGCTCATTTTGTCCCTCATTTTATGTGGGCAAAACTGAGCGATGCTTGAAAGAAAGGGTATACGAACATCAGTATGCCATTTCACATAACAAAGACACCAACGCCCTAGCTAAGCATATCCAGCATTATCCTACACACAAGTTTGAATTTTTTGTTATAGACCAGTTTGTCCAGGATACTAGGGGTGGTCCTGCTTCATTTAAATTGGAGGAATTAGAGCTCTTGTGGCAGATTAGGCTTAACGCCTTTAACCACCCGGGTCTAAATGAGGCTTGTTCCATTTCCTGTTTATTGAAACTTAGAAGTTTGAAAAGATAAGGCCTAATGGGTTTAGAACTATATTTATATGTACGTTCACTTGGTTTAGTTGTAAATTTACATATACTCAAGTTCAAACTGTTTTCAGATGTTATCTTTCATGTATTAAGTTGTATTTTTGAATCTTGATTTATGTTTATGTAGTGCTTTATAAAGAATTAGGAGTTTATATATATATATATATTTTTTAAAACACATTTTTAAATGTTTGAAGTACTATAGCTTTAAAACTCAATTAACTAATTAATTAACTTAATTTCCCGCACTTTTGTGTTTAAATATGGGAGTCTGTTTGGATGTATTACTTTCTGAAGAAGTTTGGAATCTCAAACGAAAAGCGCTTAAAAGTTGGTTTTTACCCTTTATCTTGTGTTTGTAAAGTTGGTTTCTTACCTTGCACCTGTCCTGTGCAATAAATCCAGTGTGGAGAGGAGTCGCTTGTCATTTTTGTTCTTTCTAAGTATATAGGAGTCTCAGGGTATTTCCAAGCCACAGCAACTCTGGGCATCCCCTCACAGGGAGTGATTGAGGCAGAAGTTGCTACTGCACATGGTGCTGATCAGCAATGTAACCAGGCCACAGCAAGGTTTGCTCAATATGTGGGACAATTTCCAAGTCACCAAAGGACTAAGGGATCACTGGCAGGACATCAGCAAACAGCGACTAAGCTTGCCAGCTATAGAAATGCTCTGTCCTGGAGTTTGACTTCCCACCAGAAGGCAGATGGAATGAATGACCCATGCCCATACTCTCAAGGCTTTGCAGCACAAGGAGTAAGAACAGCACGTCTCCCCTAGTTTGCTGCTGTATCACACCACTACCATGCTGTCAGGGTGGATGGCAACAACCCCAGGAAAAAGTGAGTCTTGAAAGGCTAATACAGTAAAGTGAACTGTTCATGCCTAAACAACACTGACATGTAGCTTGGATTCAGAGGGTTCAAACATCCTGAGTCATCTGCCATTTGTAATTCCCAACCCACCATGAGACAGACACGCCCATGGTGACTGCAGCTTTGAGAGTGAAGAACAAATGGGTCTTCTTTGGCAAGCTCTGTGAGCTCCATTCACACTGAAGTAATTGCTTGCATACTCTAGAAATTGTAATGTGCTGTGACACTAAGATATTGCTTGCATACCCTGGAAATTTGAATGTGCTGTGACACAGTTTATCTGAGACCACTGAATTTCACTGCACTCACA
The DNA here is from genome assembly GCF_019279795.1 of Protopterus annectens. Lineage (NCBI taxonomy): Eukaryota > Metazoa > Chordata > Ceratodontiformes > Protopteridae > Protopterus > Protopterus annectens. Next base: position 1,815,493,388 of record NC_056737.1, on the reverse strand, counting down.
CTGTCTGCTGCAGAACTTCATGTGCAGACTGACATGGGGCACCACAGGAATGGATGATGCACGAGACTCAAAGTTCAAAGGCACAAATGAGCTGAGACAAGTTCATTATGATAGAAATTTTGGATTGAATGGATAGAATCCAATCCACAGAAGTTGAGTTCTGCATTGAACAGCAACCATTATACAAGGGATAAATTTGAGCAGCTGAAAAAAGGTTCACTGTAATATGATACTATAACCCTTTGATTTTGAAACATCCTCACTATATTTAAAACCTGGACTGAAAAAGCAGCTAAATGACAGTCATGTAGGCATAGGGAAATTGTCTCCTTGCAGCCTCTGTCAAGCTACTACTATGGAAATGGATTCTAACTGAGGGCTAAACCAAGTCTAAATGGAGGCATCTGGAAATGGTAAGGACTAGCCCCTACCCAGAAATCTAGATAATTCATTGATGATTTTGATGATTCAGGAATTTTAGCAGTCCAAAGAGTATGTTCAGTCCTCTTCTGAAAGCCATGAAAAGACTAACTGTATTATGGACACCTAAAAGAGTTCTTTGGAGAGTTAAAGGCATTTGGACCAGTTAGATCCGAAATTGGCCCAGTTTTTTTTTTGACACCAAAACGAACTTGAAATAGAATCCTTACCCCTTCTGCTCTGGTCTAACTGGACCTCCTGGATGTCTCTTACTACTAGAAAACTGAGCATCTTCCAATTTACTGAGGTCTTCTGAAGGGCTGTAACATCAGGCAAGGGAAGAGATGGTCAGAAAGACAGAGTCAAAGAATCCTGTATCCTCCAGACGTCAAAAGTTGTATCCTGCTAGCTAATGTTGTGTATTTCCATATGTACACATAGAGAGAGAAATGACATTTCACTACCTAGACAATGGGACCACCACACAAGGTCTCATGAACACTACTATATGTGCTTGGTTAGGTCACTACTTCCTAAGATTGGGTTTATAACCACACTAGATGTTGCCATGGTTACTGAGTTTTGTCCCACTATGCTGCTGGAGTTTTGCTGTGCACCACACTTGTCAAAGATTTCTTTGCAGCCTTGGCACCTGCAGTCATCTTCCTTCGCCATATTGTCTAGGCTTGCCTGAATATCTGAATCAAAGGCAGTATGCTCCTGAAAGAGTACATCCACAAAGGTTGTCTTGGTGTCCTCAGACAGAGCCACTTGTGCCAGTGTCTGGCAATATCAGATTTCACAGTTTTGGCAACATCTTCTGCTACATTATAAAGAACACTCACAATAAGGCTGGTGGGTGTTCTAGGCAGCACTGGAGGGGAAGTCGTTAATCTTACTGAGCACATCCAGCAATCTCCAAATGATATGGTGAATCTCACTGAAAATTTCACACTCAAAATCTATCATGCATATTACATAATTCAGTGTCTGCATAGCAAAGGTGTCAGCCATGTATGTCCGCTTCCCTAGTCTGTCTATCATTTTCCTTATGTTTGTGATGGACAGTTGGGTTCCACACAGTTGTAGCCTTTTTAAGGGTTGTTGCATAGGCAGGAGCACCAAACTTGAGAGCCTCTCACAAAAATCAAACTCTCTTGGATACTGAAGGACACAAGTCACCAAACTGGGTTTTCCTAAGCTCCACTGGAGACATCCTTGAAGAAATCGGCCAAAATAGGTACAGCCCATGAGGAGTTAAGGACTTCTGGTGCCTTCTCTGCTGGAAGAATACTAAGTCAATAGGCCATCCAACGCCCAACATTCAAACAAACCTTGGGGGATGATGCAGGGAAGTCAGCATACCCGTTAATCATCATCCTGAAGGGATATCTGTTTTTGTCCAGAGGGATGGGGAAGTTAGAAGAGACCAAACTGGGTGCAGATATCATGATGGAAGGTCCCACAGTGATTGCAATATCACTGATCAGCTCTGGCAGGAGAAATTGCAAAGCCAATGGTCCAGGAGTAGGCTGTCACAGCAGAGATGGTTCTGGTACCTGGACTAGGACAGATGGTTTTGATCAAAGCAGCTGCAAGGCTGCTTAATGGTTCATAAAAAGACACCAACAGCTACATCAATGCAGTGAGGCTCTCCTCCAAAACCACTGGGACCAGGTAATTCTGGCACAACATCAATGCAAAAAGGCCAGTGCTAAGCCTGGTGCCAAGAACCTAACACCTGGTAGCATCATCAGCAACTCCACCAGTGTTGAGGGCAATGGAGTAAATAACATTAATGCTGAAGTAATATCAAATGCGTGAAGCAATGGCAGAAATACCAAATATGCCAAAACGGGTATCAGAGTACTCAGTGTCTATACAGGCCTTAATGTCACACTGGTATTGAGGCTGAAATCCTAGAGAACAGTACCAGATTATGAAAATGTGGTACTGGTGAGGCAATCCTTGACTATGGCAAAAATATCACCAGGGATTCCAGACACCCTACAGGTGGAGTATGGGAAGGGACACCACAGTGCATTTATCCAGCCCTCAAAAGGGCCTCTACCAACCTGTTATAATCAATATTAGAAAGGGTAGGGAGTAGGGCAGCTCTGGTGGTCTTGAGCTCTTGGTGACAAGGGAAGCCCAACTAAGTCTCTGTCAAAGTAGGCAACTTCACAGATTCAAATAACGGCGTAAATAAATATACACAAACAAATATTTCTGGCATGGGTAATAATGCCCTTCTAGCCTGTTGATATATTAAAACAGTTATTCCCATAACTGAAAGGTTGTTCTTAAAAATATCTTAACTAATGCTAACTTATAATTTGGTAGGCAATGCCATGCATCAGCTACTCTCTCAGAGACCCAGTTAGTACATCCTTCATTCTTACATAATCTGCTATATAGGTTGTGTTATGTCTCTCTACTACTTTTAGATAACCCCAAAAATTATCATAGGTACTGGTCTCTAAATGCCCTATATACCTGAATATTGTCTCCTTTTAAATGTCTATATGAGACACTGTACAAGTTCAGATATTTTAGTCTTTCATAACTTATATTTTTACATCCATAGATTCCCTTGGTATATTTCTGCTGCACTCTTTCCAATTAACTAATGCTTGTTTTTTTTATATGGTTTCCATATCAAACCATACACCTATCAGAGGATCTGTCGTGGTCAGGAAACACCAGCCAAATGGTCAAGAAAGCGCACAAACGCCCCACTTGTTATGAAGGCTAAAAAAAGCTAAGCTTCCTCCTCATATTCTCTCAACCTTCTACAAAGGTACAACAGAGAGCATCCTCACCTGCAACTTCACAGTGTGGTTTGGAAGCTGTACAGTTATAGAAAAGAGGGTGCTACCAAGAGTGGTGAGGGTTACAGAGAAGGTAACATGTTCCGGTTTTCCATCAATATAACATCTTTATTCAGCAAGAAGCATCCAAAAGGCCTCCAAAATAATATAGGACAACACACATCCTTTGCATGGACTGTTTCAGCATCTGACATCGGGCAGGAGATATTGCAGCAACCACTGCAGGACTACAAGATTCACTAACAGTTTCTACCCTACAGTGATCAGACTTCTGAACTCGGTCACTAACCCCAAGGGTCTGGACACAAGTCAATTATTTATTTGTGCAATATATACTTACACATATTCCAAGCAACTGCAATATTTATTTATTATATCCATAGTCAGTACTATTTAACTCACTCAAGTGCAATATTAGACAAATAATTTAGGGATATCAATCTGTACTGTGTTTCATATTAGTTTAAACAGGGGAGTTCATTTAACTCGGGGAGGGTATTCTTTTCGCATATGAGTGCTGGTAAATGTCTCTGCTCTTTATTGCGTGTATTGGGAGTAGTATTGTATTTGTTAGTTATGTTTACTCCTCTACTTGTATGTGTTGTTTCACTTTCCTTTATAATCTCGAGAACTGAGGTGATGGGCGAAATTTAGTTTAGGCTACGTGTGCAGTTCTAAATGACAATAAAGTTACTTTGACATTCCCCAGGATTTACTAATCTTCCTTGTAAGACTCTATTAGTCTTGCACAGAAATGCCAGTCAAGAGTATGACGGCAGCGCGCCATGCATATTAATGAGGGCGCGCTCCCTCAACTCTAAAGCTTACACAGAGCATGGATGAGTGTAGGGGGCGTGTCGGACTGCTGAGCAGTCCAAAAATCCACGCCCCTGCACTGACAAAACCCAAGAAATGTCGAGTTACATGAGTGAGTCCGCTCACATGTGTACATTGTAACACTACACTCCCCCATACATTAAACCTCGTACAAATTTAAAAATTAAAAGAAATTTATTTTTTTTTATTTCCGATATAGCTGCCCGTATTTGCATGTGTTTGTGTGGGATTGCCTACTGCTTAGCTACAGTTAGCAGCTTAGACACCGAAGAGGATACTAAGAACAAAATATGCAAATTAAGCAAAATTGTGATAGCGTAGGGGTTAGGGCCTTCGCACAAAGAGGAGGCATTCCTGGTTCGAGTCCCACTACTGCACGTTCCATTTTCTGTTGGAAATCTGTATACAAAAATATTTCCTGACATTTATCATGTATAAGTTTTGTAAAAAGCATTCAAATGTTATATGTAGTAGTGAACAAATTACATATATATATATGAAGGTGAAATGGTTATGCATTCTGAAGCATGAGTAACTTATTTTAAGCAATATAAAGCACTGCTAAGCACATTTTAGCAGTATTTAGCATATTTAAAACCAACTGCTCATAGCTGAGCACCGCGTTAACAAGCGCAATGTATTTGCGCATAGCTGCGCACTGCGCTAACCAGCGCAACATCGGGCAACGTCGAGCAACGTTGGGCAAAGTTGAGCAAAGTCGGCTAAATACGGCCACACCTCCTTTACTGTACCTTAACCATTCAGGTCTGGCCAGTAGGAAAATAAAAAGCAGTGACAGGGCTCGAACTCAGAATATTGTGCACTATAGTCACAGTACATAACCACTAAGCCATGACAGCATTTCATAACCATGCACTTTCAACAGCCACATATCAAAGGAATATTAAACATTGCCAGCATCAGCTAAGCAGGTGTGCCTACAGCTGAGTTTTTTCAAAACTGGCCAATCACAAATAAGTGTGGGAAATGAGGCATATTTAAGCTCCACAGGTGGGAATACTTGCCATAACAGGTTGTAGCTCCCATCTGCAGTCAGCATGGCAGGTGTTGGAGAAGGCACTTGATTTCGAGCGCAACACCGGGGCATTGAGGAGACCAAAGTAATGGTTTAGTTCCTTGTCCACAATCATAAGGAAAGACTCCTGCGGGGCCAGTACCAGGGCACCCAATATAAAATGGAGGCCTGGAACAGTCTAGCTCGTGATCTCACTAGTGCCACTGGCGTTCCTTGGACTGGTGACAGGCACCATTATTCTGACCTGAAGCAACGTAAGGAGGATCAACTGGACCAGTGGATCCAGGAGTCCAGTGCAATGCCTAATGCCCCAGTACTGAGTAAGTAGCCATTGTAATAAGTAGTTAAGAATTGCTATGCTTGTCTATACTATGGAGAGGTATGTCTCAATATCACTGCATTTACTTAACAGCTGCAGGTGTCCGGGCTATGAATCAGCAAGCCCATGAAGATAGGTTGCAAAGGCTGCGTCATCAGGCAGGTTAGTAATTATTCTGCATGTACTGTAATATAAAATAAATGAGAGAGCATTCAAAAAGTGTTTTAACCCAATAAACAAAGGTGTAATAATCCTTTAATAAATGTATAATTCCTGGAATGCGTCTGTGTCATTTTCTTTCATATGTTGTTGTACTGTTGCATTTTACAAATAGTACTGTTGTATTAAGCAGTGTTAACCCACACTTGGGTAGGCCCATATAATATGGATGAAGGGAATGCCAGTAGCTTTTATGCATATTTACAGCCCTCAATTGTTGGTTCATGCCCAGCATGTACAGGTTAATCTGGCACATGAGTAGCTTAGTATTGTGTTCCCCAGAAATGTCAGTGCGCTGCCAGAAATGTAGGGAGCTGTTAACATATAAATGATACTTTCACATGAACATATCTAGATAATTATATGAAAGTAGAGCTGTCAGTGTAACATCTTAGCAGTAGTGTGTGTGAGCAACTCTCAAAATATGTAGCAGTAACATCTGCATCTTAGACAGTTTGTATGTAAGATACAGCTCATGTATATAATGATCTAGCAAAATTCAATTGCATAATATAAGGACATTGAGTAGCATTGGGTAGTGTAATAATACATGTAAGGGACACATAACTGCAGTTAAAAGGAATGTAGTGAAAACTAGAAGGATATATAAGCTGTTAATTGAGCTATCCTTTTCCACCCTACTGTATGTGCATAAAAAATGCAATTTCACACTTCAATTGGTATGTCTAATCTTAAAACATTTGTTGGGACGTATGTCCTATTGGTTTATAAATATTTGCATTTATTTCTATGCATGTGCCCAGTTAAAATACCACAATATTGGTGGCCTGTTGCCATCAATTCAACCTGCATGCTGTTGTAATGTGCACTATTGTTCTATATATGCATGTGTTATGTTTGCTTTTCAACTGTTGAAAATCTGGTGTGTTGGGTTAATGGGAATACTTCTGCATGCTGTTATAACTAATTGGGAATGCTGTTGACTGTTACTAACCCATATCTTTATTAAACCCTCAAAAACATAGTTCGTATGGGAAGGCCGGTCCCAGCGGACCCACCTGTCCCACCACAGCTGGCCATGGCACCTGACATCAGCAGGTCCGGTGCCCAGCCTGGGACCTCCTCCTCCGTTGGCCCTGTGCCACCTTCGGGTGGAAGCACTGCAGGGGAATGGGGCTCGGCCCCCTGTGCAAGCGTGGGCAGAGGAGGCCACCTATCACCCTTTGAACGGTCCGGACTGTGGTGCGTAGAGAGATTGAACTTTCTGTTGCAGAACCTCTACGTCAGCTTGAGGCACGAGTGGTGCAACTCCCGGGTCAGCCTGCCCCTCCTACACAGCCCCTAGCACAGCCACCCTCTGGGCTGTGAAGGTGCAGTGGTGACTGCCCATGGGTTGGGACCTCAGTCCCACTGTTTCCATCTGTGGGCTCATGGGCTTGAGATTTCCAAACATCCCTCCCCGTCAAAGGTGTTTACCTGCCACATGTTATATACCGCCCCTGTATGTGTCTTGTTTGTCTTGTCTGTTTACCTCCCCAAATATACCTACTTCCCCTACCTCACATTTCGCTATCACCTGAAAAAAAAAAAGGGCGATCTGCTCCCAAAAAAAAAATTACACCCCATACATAGCTGCTCATTTTGCACACATGTCCACTGGACACATAAAATGTAATTTAACTGACATTTTAACATACTCTGTTGTCCTCACCCCTCTCTCAGGGGTTGAAGGTTTCATATCTACTTCCAAATTTATTCCATATGCACAGCTGTTGCTGTTAAAGAAATGGGCAGCTATGGACCTTCCCTACACCCGTCCTGCACATCCCGAGCTACTTTCCATACCGTCTTTCCCTCTTTGTGCCCCTTTTTCACCACTTTCCTACCTCCCCAACAAAGAAATGAGCGCAGGGGTTAGTGGGAGTAAGCAGTAGTTAGCAGGTTTGCGCGAATTTGCGTGCGTTTGCACTTAGCTAAGCATTGCTAAGCATCGTGCAAACCCGATTACAACTGCTTAAAAGTGCTTTAGTCACTCTGTATGTGAGGGCCCTTGTTCTGCTCAGGAGCAAAATAAAACACTCTACACAACATGAAGTACCACTAAGCCACACTAGATATACAAGTTGGTGCTGAAATAAATATATCATGCATCAGAATGAGTGAATGTAAAGGAAAAATAGGAATGCCATACCACACAACTTGTTCTGTGGATCTTTACCAACAGTTGTTGTGGGATTACATTATATGACTGTAATAAGAGAAGCAGCCATTCTAGCATGAAATAATGTTACACCATCACTTTACAACCTCACACAGTATCACAGCAGGACAAACTCTGGCATATCTGTTTAGGGCAGAGGCCATACCTCCCAACTGTCCCTAATTTTCAGGGATGTCCCTGATTTTGACAAAACTTTTAGCTCTGTCCCTCTGAATCCCTCTTAAAACTACTGACTTTGGCCAGAAAGGTGGTGAATTACACTTCATGAATAATGACAATAATTAAGAGTTACATTCTTTTACTTCAGAAAAGGTGTATTAATTCATATGCTCTGATTCTCTCAATGTTTCAACTTAATGGCACTAACATTTTAAAGGTGCCCCTGACTTCTTTACTTTTCCCTGAGTCTGTTCAAATATTTACCTGCATGTTTGAGAGGTCTGGCAGAGGCAGAAACACAGAAGCATATCAGCCTTTCTGCTGTTACACACTGTGCAAATAGCTTTGGAAGGAGTTTTGGAAGCATACCCTTATGTAGGAATACAACACAAATGCAAATGGATGTAGCCATGTACTGGTAAGCAACCAACTGTAACAATGTCATTGCTGTATTGCTGAAAAGACCTGTGTGGTGCACAGACAAAAAATAACAAGCTATTCTCTGGCTACCATGTGGATAGGTCCACAGTTGGGAGTTACGCAGACAGACTACTTGCCTTGATAAACTAACATGTACACAGCAACCCTGTAAGTCCAGCAAGATACAATCCACACAATACTTACGCTCTCTGTACTTCTGCACCCCTACCCAAATGTACAATATACCTGTGTGTGCAGGGTCTACCAAGGATGTAGGTAAGCATACTCACAGTACTGACGTGTGCAGATTTTCCGAGTAGCTTGTGCTAATGTCAACACTAAAAAAGCACAAAGTGTTTAGAACTGAGTTAATGAATATTCACAGTACAGCAGTTCACAAAGGAATATATCTCAATAACTAGCTTTGTATGGCAGTTAATTGTAAAAGTTGGAAAGAAAGTACATCTTTCCATGTATCTTGGGGTAGCATTTTGAGGGGTGAGTACATTTCTACACTGACAAGTGGGTACTGGAAGCAGCAACATTAGGTCTGAGAACAAAATGTAAATCTCTGGCTACACCCCTGGCTTCTGATATAAGAACTATACCAACCTCCTGTCTTAAACAATGATGTCTACAGCAAACAAGGATGATCTCTTGGAAAGCTGAAAGGGCCATGCCTACCTGAGTTAGCAATTTATATTACTGGGTTGCTATGACAGTGATTACTGCAATTACTACACAGCCGGCTGCATGCAATTAGCAAACGGTGGCCACTAATTGGTGCAGAGGCCATCACATGCTCATGTGCAAATACCTACAAATGCAGGCTGCAATCTCTGCCAACAAACTCAATCACTCTATTGCAGAGACTGACACAGAGAGAGACAGAGACAGGAAAAAGAAAAAGAAATATTACCAAATCATACAAAGGAAAAGTATGTGACACATATGTAATTACTGGCATGTAGTAGATGTTATTGAAGAATAGGCTACATAATGTGAGCCATTCATATGTGTCAGCAGTACTTATTTATGCATAGATGTTCTGCTTAACTACTGCTATGGACAATACGGTGTGTACCTGCGGGCAGTGGGACATACCTGTGAAATGTGTAGCACAGCATTAAATGTCAAAGATCTGATCCATGTTATCTGTGTTCTGTACAGTAGTGTGGCCAATGGCTGTTGGGGGGATTAGCGCTGACATTATATAAACATGGGTGTGACAGAACAACACATGCATGATAGTCATATTAAAGTGTAGCTTAGCATTGGCAACTGCTGTAGCAGTCTAGTATGCTTATCTAGCATTTGTAGCCATATATACCCCCCAATGTTAGTGTGTGTTCATATGTGACACCTGTTTGTGTTGCAGCAAGGCCCAACAGTTCAGCTGTGAGGTCCAGGGACTTACAACAGTGTGGACCTTGTGTGTGTATGCCACACACATACGGAGAAATATATATGTGTCATATATATTCACATCTGTGTATGTGCATAGAGCAGGGAACATATTGCAACTGTTTGTGAAGGGTGGAGATATATATGTTGGTGCAGGTTAGTATGCGCATATTTGTAAGTAGGTTTTAGTGTGTGACAAACAAGACAGAATACAGTGCTGATATATGACATGTGGTGGTTAAACACTATGGGTGGTTTGTTCAGTTTGCAATGTTGAAGCCAGTGAGGCCTGCTGAAGCTACCTGGGCTGTGAACACCTTTAATGCATTTATCCCAAGACTGTGCGATTTTATTACCTTACTGTACAACTCACATCCTTTGTATAACTGATATTCTCACTATGAAAGGTGAAATGCATATGTGCCTACATATATATGTACATGTACACCAATGGATGTGTATATGTGTGTGTGTGTGTGTATATATATATATATATATATATATATATGTATAGTTATAGTTATATATACTCATACACACCTACATCTATTTGTTGCAATAGATTCTCTGTACTGTTGACTACATCAACTTGTTGCAATAGATTCTCTGTACTGTTGACTGACTGTGATGGTCAATGTGTTTGTGAATACATCAAAGATATGTACCTCTGGGATAGCTTAGTGGGAAACTGTGTATGTTATGGTATTATGGGTCCTTGCTTTGATCCTAGCAACAGTTGTGTATTCTGTTGCTAGGCAGAAAAAGTGCTATTGCATACAGTGTGATTAAGCCCCTTGGTTTTAACTAGGGTGTGTCATTGGAGGCTAAAGCACTACACATCTATGATTATTGATTGGTACTGATGTTGAATCCAAATCCCGTGTGTACTGTAGTACTACTTGAAGCTCTGGGCCTGTACAGCAAAGTATGGTTTATGTCCACATTACTTGCATCCACTGTTTTGTGTGGTCCCTGTATTCATCACAGATTACACTTCTCAAGATTAGGGTTGTGTAAGTACTGACACACAGTACTGTATAGTACACACTGAAAGCTTATCTGGGTTGTCATACCTTTGTGTCCTGTAATTATGTCTGATGTGTGTGTGTCTGTGTTTGTCCTTTGACATATGTGTGGTAAAACATATAACTGCGTATCTAGCAAAATTCAGTGTACACTACAGCAGTATGCGACCTATATTCCCAATTGTGCAAATATTTTAGCCACGGGTTTGCCATTAAAGAGTTGTGTGGTATAATAGTAATACATTTACTGGACCTTACACTCATTGTGATGGATGATATATTTCTTTACACATCAGTTTGATGTATATTTGCTGTGACTAGGTGATGCATCGTGTTGCATACAGTGTGCCAGGTACTCTTGTATAGTCTGATATAGTGATTTTATTTTGTTGCTGTGCAGAACATGGTTCATTAGATAGAGCGTGAGCCAGGCACTTCCAAGCAGTTGCGGGGTGAGCAGTGATAAGTGGCATTTAATGTGTTTCACTCTCTGTTAGCTAATAGGTTACTATATATGGCAGTTCAGTGATAACTGTACTGTATAATGTTAAATGTGCCATATGACTTGCTCAGACATACTTTCGTATTTATGTCTTCCAGGGATCATGGCGCATCACAGGAACCCCAGTTACAGTAGTGCTGAAGATGATATAATTACTACCAGTAATATTCAACACTACAGTCTCATAGGTTGGCACTAGGCTATCGGCCCTAAGGCCTATGCAAGCCTAGCCATAACAATTCCCAGGAAAAGTTTTCCCACAATATTTACTTCTCTGGGCTCCTGTCTAGCAGGGTGATTGACATGATCCCCGGGGTGAATTTCCTATCTCCCATCCAATCATCAAGGTTCCTTTTGAAGAGGGCCAATGAGGTGCTATGCTTGACATGTATGGGCAGTCTATTCCAGAGTATGGGGTGTCTCTGGGTCAGGAACCTATCCCTCCAGCATGTTTTGTTCATTGTGATAAGGTTTAGATCCCTGGAGCGTGTGGCTCTGAGGGATTGGGATTTCTTTAAGTGGAGCATGTCCAACAGCTCAGGGTTTGACATGGCCTTGTATGTTAAGCAGAGATTGCCTCTGAGTAGACGATATGCCACAGAGTATAGCTGGAGTACTTTTTAGACGGTCAGCAAATGGCATCTGCTTTAGGCCTGTGATTATTTTAGTGAGGTATTTCTGTGGCCTTTCCAGCTGTTGCAGATGTCTTGTGAGGTACATACCAAATGCGGCATTATACTCTATAATGGGTCTAATGAGGGATGAGTACAGTGGGACAATGGCCTCCTTTTTTCTGGATGAAAAGCCCTTAGTGATGAGGTGTGCCACCTAGAAGGATTTCCTGACTGTTGTGGCGATGTGGTTATCGAAAGTGAGACCACTGTCCACTTGTGTCCCTAAGTCTCTCATCACACCTTCGATGTTTAGTGTCCTGCCACCTATGTGGTAGTTCATGGGTACATGTTTTTTTCCAAAGGGGATGACTATACATTTCATGGCATTAAGCTTGAGCCCATGGCTCTGGCACCAGGCATCTGTTTCTGTAAGGCCCATTTGTAGAATATCCACATCATTTGGGGATTCAATAATGGCTCCCACTTTGCAGTCATCTGCAAACTTGGTTAGCCAGAGTCCCTTAGTGTTGGCCTGTACTTCAGAGAAGTAGATGCCAAACAAGAGTGGTCCCAGGACTGAACCCTAAGGTACTCCACTTGTCACTTGTCTGGAGCTGGATTTGGAGTCGGCTACTTTTACAGTCTGGGTTCTGTCAGTAAGCCAGTTGGCAACCCATTGGGTGACGTAGGGATTTATGCCCAGCTTAGTAAGTTTATCTGTGATTCCAGAGTGGGGGGATGGTGTCGAAGGCCTTGGCGAGGTCCAGATAGGCTGTGTGGACCTCCTTACCCTCGTCCACAGCTCTGGAGACTGACTCAAAGAAGTCAATCAGATTCAGGAGACCAGATCAGCCCTTCATAAACCCAAACTGGGTGGGGTCCAGTGTCTGGAGGTTGCCAATGTCTTTGTTTATAAGTTCCATGATAATGCTTTCCATGCCCTTGCAGATCAGGCTTGTCAGACTGATGGGACGGTAGTTCCCGGGAACCAAGGTGGATCCTCCCCTGTGGAGTGGCATAACTGTAGCTGTGTGCCACTCAGTGAAAACGAAGCCTGAGGTGAGGCTATGATTAAACATGACACTTAGGTGGGGTGCCAGTTCATTTTGTAGTTCATGTAGTAAACAGCCTGGGATGTCATCTGTTCCCATGGATGCTGTATTCTTAGCTTTGGAGAGTGCTGTTTCTACCTGTGTGGTTGTGATTATCAGAATTTGGCAATCTTTTGGTAATGAGATGGGCCCTTTAGGGGGTGAAAGGGGAGTGAAGTTGGCACTAAATCGATCTACCAGGATATTGGCAATATCCTTGGGATCAGTATATTTAATGCCATTCAGTTGTAGTTCAGAGTAGATCTGAGCATTGCCATTTAGATTCTTGACATAACTATAGAATGCCTTGTGGCTGTCTTTGGAATCTTTGGCAATTTTATTTTCGTAACTAGCTTTTGAGGATTTTATGTGGGATCTCAGCTTCTTACTGAGGCTGGTGAGGGAGTTTTTTCATCCTGGGATTTTCCTCTTTTCTGCAACAGTTTCTTCCTTCTGTTGTATAGTTTGTTTATAGCAGGGGACCACCAAATTGGCTTCCTTTTTTTGGAGAAGAGCATCTTGGTTCTATTTGGGATGGCACGATTCATGCACGAGTGGATGTGCTCGTACAGTGCCTTAGTGTAGGATTCTGCAGTCGAACTTCCAGATCCCGTCTGCCTGGGTGTTGTGAAGTTTGTCACTTCTGACTTCAGTAGCATGAAGTTGGCTTTGGAGAAGTTTTTTAAGGAGGTTTCCTTACTGGGGGGTGGGGGTGGGATGTGGATGTCAAGGGTGATTTGCTTATGGTCAGACCTGACCAATGAGGGGGTGACCACTGGTGTGGAGCATCTATCTCCCATGTTGGTAATGACCAGGTCTAAGATAATGGAGCCCCTGGTGGGACAATGGATTAGTTGATCCAGGGCGTTGGAATTTATGAATTCCAAGAACAGTTGGGAAAAGGAGTTGGTACCGGAGTAGTTTTCCCAATTAATGGCAGGGAAGTTGAAATCACCTAGTATTAGGGTGTTTGGTTGTATCTTAATATTTTCCAGCATGTCTAGGAGGGTGTAGTGAGAATCTTGGGGTATGGTGGGGGATCTGTAGCAAGCTACAATTTGGATTGCAGTTTTACCTAGTGTTAGTTGCACCTGGAGAATTTCAGATGCACTGTGTTGGGCAACTAGCCTGGAGGTGTGAATATCCTCAGTGAATATGGAAACTCCTCCACATTTAGTGTTTCGGTCTTGGTTTTGTGGCCGAAAAGTGTGGTAAGAATTGTAGCCTGGTATTGCAGGGGTGTTCTCTGCAGCCTTGAACCAGGTCTCAGTCACTGCACAGATATCGATGTTCTCCATTTTTAGGAATGCCTCGAGAGAGTGCATTTTGAGGTTTAGACTTCTAGCATTGAGTAGCATTACCTTCAGATTTTGCAGGCTTGTATCTGTTACGGTGGTGGTTTTATCCTTTGAACCTTGCATAAAAAGGCACTATAGGGGTGGCAAGAGCTTTAGCCAGTAACCTGAATCCCAGGGGTGACAGGTGCAGACCATCTCTGGCAAAGCATCTTGGTTTGTCGATCATGTCTTCCCAGGCAGACAAATACTGGATCCCCTTTGAATGACACCAGAAGCTTAGCCAATTGTTGAAGTCAATTTGTCCTTATACTGTGGTATTATTCTGGGGGAAGGCAGGATGCTACTCAGGGCTAGGGCCATACCTGCCTGGGTCACATGATCCAAGAGCTCTTCCATGTCTCTTTTCATGTAGTCCAGGGAGGAACGTCTCAAGTCATTTACTCCAGCATGGACAATGACAGCGCCATATTTGTACTTGTTGTGGAGTGACTTGAGTGCATGCATTCTGTGGCAGATCCTGGCACCCGACAGACAGCTGACTGTAATTTTCTCCTTGTTCACGTTCTCACGAACCAGCCAGGACCAGCAGGAGGGTACTGCAATGTGGCAAGATGTTGTCCGCAGGGTAAATGAGGTAGGTCTGCATAACCGGACATATGAGCAGGTACACCACCACTGAAGTGATCTTCTCAGACATGTCCATCAGCGTGCTGCTGATGTGTAGAGACAACAGCTTGCAACAGGCGGTGGTGTTAATATCCATCCCTCCCTCACCAGAGTGGAGGAGCTGCTCCTGGGCCTGGTGGCAGCTGCCCAACAGCAGCAGCAGCAGATATACATCATGATGGAGGTTGGAGCTACTCAGCAAGCACACATGGAGCATGCAGGTAACATGACATATCTGTAGACTACTGTTATCTGTATTGGTAGATCATGCATATGTGAGATGTGAAGTGTGTCATTAAAAGATGTGGAGCCTGTTGCTGTGCAATACTGATCATTTGGAACATAATTTGTAGCCCTGTGAATGTAAACTGTTGTTGTACTGTAAGACTGCAAACACACAGTAGCAATGCCACAGTTGTGGCCACTGACAAACTGTCTTATCTCTATGTAGGTCCCTCTGGGGTGACATCAAGGCAGTGGACAGATGCTGGTGAGTGTGTTCTACATTTATTATAGTAAATAAAAAGTGCATGTCAAAGTTAAGGTGTAGGCCATGTGCACATGTAACACACCTACCCATAATTGCCTGCTGTGCATGTTTGGTGTAAGACCACGCACATCTCACTAATGTGATTAGCTACCTCAAACACATGCAATACCCAGACCATCTCAAACAAATGTGGCTAGACTGTAGTGACCATTGGACAGGCACAGTTGATACTCAACATGCACATAACATACACATCTAAGTCATACACAGAGCATTTTAACATGCTACACATAAAGGATTCCAAAACCCACTGTAAAGTCACACTCCGGTATCCAAAATCCCATCCACACATTAGACATAATATACCTAAGGGGTAGAGGCCTATCATGGGGCATTTAAACACTCTGCAACACCCTACACATTCATGTCAGGGAATGCTCCTTATTGGCTTCCTTACAAACTCATGTAACAACTGGATGTGAAATGGTGAATGTAGCCAAGGTAGTACAGTTCCGGTACAGCATGAGTAGTGCTGGTTTGGGAAACATTTGTAGCCTTGAGTGACCACATGATGCTTCAAGATGATGGCCTATGGTATTATACCCCATCCAGTTATTGTAACCACAGTACTACACATAGCTTTCATTGCTATACACCTTAATGTTGCGTGTGCACACATATGCACCTCTAAACAATATGCATACCAATCACCATTTGCACAACTGACACATATATGTCTTGTGATGCTATTGAGGGCTAAGTCATATGACACACGTTGGGTATGTGTAGTGTTTAAATATGCAGTTGTGTTTTAGCATGCCATGTCATGGATGACACTGGCATGTCCACAATATGATCTACACTCACCATAAGTACTGTACATTGGGTATGTGGCCGAATGGTATTCCATCAATTATCCATGCACCACTGATGATGTTGTGTGAATACTCATCATGCATGTGCTAAAAATGTGTCTACAATTATTTTCTAAAGACACAGAGGCTGTAATCAGCATTGGATACCTATCTATCACACAGATACACAGCCAGCCATGGTACGTACACCTGTGAGTTATGGTGCACAGTACATTACAGAGTTTTGAATATGTATGCATTGTGTTCCAGGGGGAGGCCCATCACCTAATAACAAAACACATGCATCAAAGCCATGTATACTGTTAGTAACAAGGACCGTCTACACTTGCACTGCATGCTGTTGAGCAACACATGTCTTGCATGC
The DNA here is from genome assembly GCF_019279795.1 of Protopterus annectens. Classification (NCBI taxonomy): domain Eukaryota; kingdom Metazoa; phylum Chordata; order Ceratodontiformes; family Protopteridae; genus Protopterus; species Protopterus annectens. The sequence continues at coordinate 1,815,476,636 of NC_056737.1, read as the reverse complement.
TGACATGTGTGATATGACTGTTTTGCTTTTGATTCTGTACCCCACCATCACCTGCTATTGTGTATGTTCTGAGATTGCTGGTGTTGTGTGCGTCTGCTTTAGGAAGGAATGTATTTTTGCGTGTGTGCATGTAGTCTGACATCATGTTCAGGTCTTAAAGTGTGTTTCCTGTTTTCCTCTCACAGGTGCCGAGGTGGGGCTGGTTCAGTACAGCAGGGAACCTGATGTCACTGACACTGACAGTGATCATGAGGATAGGTGTGTTGAGGCACAAGCAGGTTTGCCAGGGTCTGTTGTTGGGTCACCATTTGACAGTACACAAGTCTCCACCCCATCCATGCACACAGTCATATTCCTGTACATCCATCATCACCATTGCCCTTAGTGGAAGGAGAGTGTACGGTTGGCACTGGCCAGGACAGTGTGGTATCTATGGTACATGTATCAGGACACAGCAGCCATAGCCAGATTTCTGGAACGGAACCACATAGGCATATGCCCAGGGGCTCTCGTCAAAGCACTGCTGGTCATCATGCCCCTGGCAGACGTGCCACACCTCTCTACCACACGCATGTTCCAGGCTGTCATGGAGGCACAGACACGAATGAAGTGGTACACCAGACAGGGACTAAGGGCACAGAGGGCTCATAACACCTCTGTAAATGGCAGTATCTGTGACCTAGCAAGTGCCATATGTAATTACACTGAGGTCATTCATAGACGCTGGGGTGAGAAATTGGATGTCCTCCACAATGTCATGTCCATGTATCAGGACAGTGCGGGACGGTTGAGACATCGACGTGGACTTATACCAGCAACATCAGCAGTTGGAGGTCGTCGTGGGCGTCCAGCAAGTCACAGCTGCTCCCATAGTGCCAGTACCAGCCCCAGCAATGTTGGGGGGGGCTGTCCACAGACCGTCCTAGAAGACCACGTGCACGTGGCTCTGGCCAGTCCCAGGAGGGACCTGGATCCAGTGGACATGTGTCAACCTCTTCAGATAGTACCCAGTCTGGATTAGTACCGGATACTGTCTGTAGCACCCCTGCCAGGTACAGGTTCCCTATCCGTGGCCAGAGATGGTGATCTGTAAAGCCTGCCAGGTACAGTCTGTAGCTGTCTCACAAATCCCCGTATATGGCAGCCACATGGTGGAACTATGTGCATGCAGACACACACACACATAAACCAGAAACCTAGGGCAAACACATACCCGCACACATTACATCAATACTGGCCCATAACAGTACTCATGGCCCTCAAACACACACTCACACACACATGTCGATTGTATGGCTCAGTGTAGGCCTCTGGCAGACCAACAACACACCCTGTGCATATGATGAAACCTGTGCCACCTCCTGTCATCTGTAACATTGATGCAGGAATACGCTAACATGGTGCTGACGCACAGGGTGACTTTAATAAAGTATAGCAATGGCTGAATGTGTACCATGCTGTCAGCAGTAAAGTGTAATGATATCCTTGAAGGTGTATCTGAGCAGGCATGATGCATTAAAGCTGTAATTAGCAATGTTGTATTGTTTCCACCAGTGTTTATTCCAATTGTGTTTTGTTTGCCCATGTGCCACTTGGCTGATGTGTGTAGTTGTGTCAGCATGTGTTATACAGTGGACAGCAAGTGTGGGGTGTGTGCAGCACAGGTTTGCAGGTGTACATTTGTGAACATGGTGGAGGTGCACTGTCTGCATGTACGTGCATATTGGACACATGGGTAGGGTGACATGCCCTGTATTGGCCAGTGTTAACACTCCATACTTTCTATTGGTGGCCAGTATGCATTGTATTGCACACATTTTGGTACTTGAGTAAGCATGTGTGTGTATGACACGGGTTCACACTGTGCTGTGGGTGATGCTGTTGTTGCTATCTGTCATTGGTTTGCATTACTAAGGTTAACACTGTCCCAACTGCATAATCCTTTATTAATGCACACTGTTCACCTACAGGGTTGCATGGACCGTGCTATCACAAACACAAGAAATTCTCACTTATACAGTAAAAGTGCATTAGTCTCATGGACTCCTGCCATAAACTAAATATATAACAGAAGGTGTGAAGTTGTACCAAAAAAGAGTTACATACCAAGAAGGAATAACCTCTCTCTGGTCAGTATCATTGGGAAAATACAATCCCTCAATAAACATACAAGGCAAGCTTCAAAATACAAAATGGCAAGGATTCCAAACACAACACTAAAGCTTTCTTCAGTGTTGTTCATAATCTACAGGGGAAATCTAAAATCAGGTCACAGTTAATGTAAATGGTCACAAAGTACACTTATCTGACTGACATCACCAATTCCTTGTCAGACAGTTTGAATGTGGATTTCACCACCCTGTCATTACACAAGGGCCACATTTCCAGACCTGAAGAATGTAAAACCTGATGATTCACAGACACTCTATTTAAAACATCTCTTTAACAAAGTACACACCACAGTGGCAATGGTACTGGACAGTGTCCCTGGCTGTGTCATACACAAGCTGACATATGAAGTCACCACTCACCTGAAAGCTCTGTCTAGATACAGCCTCTATACAGGTTACATACTTGTGGAATGACACACGGTAATGGTGTTCACAGTCCTCAAGGGTTGAGCTACAACGTCGTCTTCTCCCTTTGGATGCTCCCATTAGGGGTCGCCACAGTACATAATTTCTTCCTGCCCTCTACATCCTGCGCTGTCACACCATCCACCTGCATGTTCTCTCTCACCACAGCCATAAACCTCATCTTAGGCATTCCTCTTTTCCTGTTACCTGGCGGCTTCATCCTTAGCATCTATTTCGCAATATACTCTGCATCCCTCCTCAGCACATGTACAAACCAACTAAATCCTGCCTATCTGGCTTGGTCTACTAACCTTCAAATCTGGCCTGACCCTCTAATATACTTATTCTTAAACCTGTCCACCCTCGTCACACCCAGTGCAAATGTTAACATAAACTGATTAAGGGTAGAACTACAACAGGTCCTGGAAACTCTCACCCTATAAGCCAAACAAATGTTATATGGAAGGCTATGGAGCACAGCATTATGGAACTCATTAACAGAGACATTATGAACCTACAAACACTGCACCACACCCACTTAGGTTCTCTAAAGGTCAGATCATGGCTCCTACACCTGGTAGACTTCAAGTCAGTCAACAAGGCTATAGGTGAGGGAGGGGAGGTGAGCACAGCCAAGCTATAGCTCACCAGCAATTCATACCAATCCCACATACTGGTATTATACATAACCTCAACAGACTGACCATAAACGATTGTTAGATGACGGCTTGACAACTGACGCACAGATGTAGGACACACAGTAACATTTGCAGCCTCCATGTACTATTCTATGCCAGTAACAAGTGGTATTCACCTGCACTCAGTCCTGGGATCACTCCTGTTTGGCATATAGCTTTCTTAGGTACAAGCAAACACAGTAGGGCTATGTCTGCCCACGTTTGATGACAATGCATACTGTGGGCTATCCTTTATTCTCCAGATGACACACACATCCTCCAAAAGGGTATCATACAGACAGACACCTGGTGTCAAACTCATGCTGTAAAGTTATAAGTCAAAGAAAGCATAGTTATCCACTTTTAGAAAACAAAGTATCCCCAGAGTACCACATAGGTAGTAGCCCCCAAAATGTGGAACAGGTACTAATGTACACATACAGCCATGTGTTAAGTCATCTCTCCTTTGATAATCACATTAACAAAAGGCTTTGGAAATCCCTCTGTGGAGCACATAAGCAATAAAGGGTTTCCATGCAGATCCACAGAGGTTGTTGCACACCTATAATGATTAGTCATCTTTGCCAGACTTCGCTTGCTTTGGAACAGGTTTCAAATATACCTCAAGCATCAACCCTCACTTACACTCTTCAATAGAAAAGTACAGTTTTGTACCTGCCATAAGTGTAGATGTCCGATAGACATGCAACTGCAGTCATAACATGTGGGTTGTCCTGCCTCAGGCAGCCCTCGGTCGGCCGGATTCCAAAGTCTGGGTCCGACGTCGGCTGATGTCGCATTTCTCTCCGACGTCAGAGCGGCTGGAGTACATAAGCATCAGCCGACGCCATTTTCTTCAGTGTTTCTTGCCCCAGATGCCAGGTGCCCTCCAAGGAAGGCTGTAATCAAATTGGAAGACAAAAACAGGATTCCAAACAAATAAATGAGCAATAAAACAAATACACCATAACAGATATCCCCAGCTAAGAGAAACAGGGATAGGAGTGGACCCTAGGCATAGAGGGGTATGGAGGGTAGGAAAATCCGACTGCAGTTGCATGTCTATCGGACATCTACATTTATGGTAGGTACAAAACTGTACTATGTCCTTCAAGAATGCAACTGCAGTCATAACATGTGGGTAGAATACCATAGCTTAGCTGGGGGAGGAGGAATGCTCTAGGAAAAAGATGGTGTGGCAATCAAACCCTGCAGGACTGCCGAAGCAAAGCCTGCTCTGGATCTGGAGTATAGAGGGAGATTGTAGTGTTTGGAGAAATATGCACGGAGCTCCATGTAGCAGCTTCTAGAATGTCCTTGGTAGGCACCCCTCTTAAGAATGCTGTAGAGGTGGCTGTAGCTCTAGTGGAATGTGGTCTGACATTGGCTGGAACAGTCTTTCCATGAAAGGAATAACAGAATCTGATGCAATGTCCAATCCATTTAGAAATAGTCTGTTTTGAAATTGCTTTTCCTTGGACTGCAGGGGCGTAAGCTACAAAAAGTTGTTCAGACTTCCTACTGGCCTTGGTTCTGTCCAGGTAGTATCGAAGTTGTCTGTGAATGTCCAAGGTATGCAACAATCTTTCCCCCTTATTATCAGGATTGGGGAAGAAGGCAGGCAGATGAATGGCTTGATTTAAAAAAACCCTAGATACCACCTTTGGCATAAAAGTAGGGTTGGTCCTTAATGAAACCCTGTCTCTGTGAAAAATAATAAAGGGTGGTATTGCCATTAGGGCCTGTAACTCCGAAACCCTTCTTGCTGAGGTAATTGCCAACAGGAAAGCTGTCTTCCATGAGAAAAATTGCAAGTCAACTGAAGCTGCTGGCTCAAATGGAGGTAGAGTCAGTTTTTCTAGGACAAAATTGAGATCCCAGGCTGGCACTGGGGCCTTTCTTGGTGGCTTAATGTTCTTGACTCCCCTGAGGAATTGCCTTAGTAAAGGATGAGAAAAAACAGGAGGATCAGTGTTGTATCTAGCTGAAATAGCAGATGCATGTATCTTTATGGAAGAATATGAGAGGCCGTTCTTCAACATATCTGCCAAATATTCCAAGATGAGTGGGATGTTCAACAATGATGCATCATGTCCCTTGCTGGTATTCCAATTGCTGAATCTCTTCCACTTTGCTAAGTAAACCTTTCTGGTGGATGGTCTTCGAGCCTCTGTTAGTATCCGCTGAACTTCCTTGGAGAGATAAGCTGAATTTATTTATGGGGTCTCCCAGGCTGTTAGCTGCAGTGTCTGAAGATTTGGATGCAGTGTTTGAAATTGTGTTGAGTCAAAGTAGAGGCCACTGGGGAAGGGCCCACCTCCTGGTGTGACATATGCTCCGTAGTAGTGGGTACCAGTGTTGTCTTGGCCAGTCCAGAGCTATTATGATTCCCTTGGGTTTCTCTGCTTTGATCTTTAGTAATACTGAGGTCATCAGTGGCAGAGGTGGGAATGCATAGATTGCTAGGGAGTTCCATTTGAATGAGAGGGCATCTATTTTCCAAGCTTTTGGATGGTATGTCCTTGTGCAGAATTTTGGTAGAAGATGGTTGAGGTGAGAGGCAAATAGGTCCATTTCTGGCTTGCCCCATGTCGAAGTGAGTTGTCTGAAGGCCTTCGGATGTAACCTCCACTCGTGTGGATCTGTGAAATTCCTGCTTAGGCTGTCCGCCAACACATTGTCTTTTCCTGGAACAAACTGGGATTGTAACTGGATGTTTAGGCTCAGTGATTTCTCCAAAAGCTGCATTGTCAGTCTGCAAAGGGGGTAAGAGTGGGTGCCCCCTTGCTTGTTTATGTACCACATCACTGTGGTGTTTTCTGTCCGTATCAGTAAATGGCCTTGCTGGAGTTGGTGTTGAAAGGCCTCGATGGCATGCATTACTGCCAGCATTTCCTTTTGGTTTATATGCAGATGTGTTTCCTTTGGAGACCATTGTCCTTGTATACATCTGCCTTCCATGTGCGCCCCCCATCCAAGGTCTGAGGCGTCTGTAGTCATGGTCTGTGTTATCTGTGGTTTTTTGAATGACATACCTGTGTTTGCCTGGCTCACCGAGGCCCACCATAGGAATTCCTTTTGTAGGCATGGAATGAGTGGTATGATTGTCTCCAAGTTGCTGCTGTGTTGAGACCAAATGCTTTTTAGGTACCATTGAAGCTTTCTCATGTGTAGTCTTGCTAATGGAACCAGGAGAATGCAGGATGCCATGTAACCCAGGACCTGTAGGAATCTCCTTGCAGTCATCTGGGTGAGATTTGCTAAACCTTTGAAATAATGAGTTAACTTCTCTTGCTTGTCTTCTGTCAGGTAAGCCCATCTGAGAGGCTGTGTCTAGTTTGGCTCCTAAGAAGATTATTTGCTGGGATGGCTGCAGTCTTGACTTTTGGAAGTTGACTGTGTATCCCAGAGCTTGAAATGTCGTATGACATAATCCAGGTTTTTGTCAACATCAATTTGTCGTCTAACTTGTATGAGGCAGTCGTCCAGGTAGGGTAAATTTGTATCCCTGGAGCCTGCAATGAGCAATTACTGAAGCCAGGCATTTTGTGAATACTCTGGGCAGTAGATAAGCCAAATGGCAATGCTGAGAATTGATAATGCTCTGGCCCTGCAAGAAATCTGAGGTATCTTCTGCAACTGTGTCTGATAGGGACATGCAGGTATGCCTCCTTAAGGTCCAGAGTAATCAGCCACGACCCCTTGCCCAGCATGGGAAGGAGTTGCTGTAAGGTCAGCATTTTGAACTTTGGTACTATGAGAAAGGTGTTTAATGCGGACAAGTCCAGTACTGGTCTCCATTGAGATTCTTTTCTTGGAACAAGGAACAGTCTTGAGTAAAACCCCTGGTCTTGTTCTTGTTGTGGAACTCTTTCTATTGCTTTCATGTGAGTCAGCAGAGTGATTTGCTTGATAGCCTCTGCCCTCTAATTTTGTGGTAGGTTTGGCATGCTTTGTTTTCTTGGTAAGGTATGGAAATGAAACCTGTACCCTCGGTCTATAATGTCCAAAATCCATTTGTCCTTTGTCAGTCTGTGCCAGTTTTCTGCAAACAGAGATACCTTCCCACCCAAGGGAGCTCCTAGTTGTTCCCTGGTAGGCGGTAGTAGAGGAAAGTCATTGAGATTGTGGTTGTGGGGCAGGCGAAACCCCTGCGTCACTTCTTTGGTTTCCTGGCTGCCATTGTCGTCCTCTGTAAGGGCCTCTGTATTGGCCTCTTCCTCGGCCACGTCTGTTCTTACCCCTTTGAAACTTTTCTGGATTAGGAAAGGACCAGGTTTTTGAAGGCCAATTCCTACTGAATCTGGGGGGTTGAACCTGGAGGAAATCTTTCACTGTCTGAAATGATTTTGCTTTTTCTTCGATGGTCTTTAACACATCCTTAGCATTTGCACCAAAAAGCTTGTTCTTTTCCAAAGGTGCATCCAGAAGTTTTGCTTTTACATGATCTGGTAGAGGTTGATCTTTTAACCAAGCGTGCCTACAAATGACTGCCCCTGTCATAGCTGCCCTACATGAAGCTTCCAGTGCATCATATCCACACTGCAGGAAGTGATTGCTTACTTGCTGAGTGTTATGTACAGCTTCCTGCAAAGTCTTCCTGTCTAAAGGATCAGGAGTGGCTAATGTTTTTTGTAAATCTTCTAACAGATAATCCTGATATTGTAACATATGAAAAAGGCAATTTAAAGCTCTCATAGATAAGGTAGTGGATGTGTAAACCTTTTTGCCCCATCTCTCTAATGACCTAGCTTCCCTGTTGGAGGGCAAAGGATTTTTTGAGGTGGAGGCTGAAACTCCTTTAGGCCTCTGTGGAATAGTTTCTAAATCAGCAGTATGGGCCCTGAATAAATGGGAATGAGTTTCTGGAACCCTGTAATACCTGTCCGGCTTGGCTGGAGCCGGAGGAAGAGAATCAGGGGTAGCACTAGAGTCAAAATACAAATCATCCAGAACATCAAGTACAGGAGGAATAGCTAAGGGCCTGTGCTGAGGCTTCTTAAGGAAAGTCCTAAGGCGTTTCCTAGAATCAGAATATTCCTGACCTTGCCACTTGAAATGTTCCCTCATGGTGTGCAGAACTTCCCCAAAAGAAATATCCTCAGGAGGGGAGGCCGAGGGGATGGAATCTTCTGCATCCGAGTCCTCATAGGTCTGAAAGAGCTCTTCCTGGCTATCAGAGTGGACAGAGCCCTCAGAATCTTCATCTGAAGGAGTAGGGTCAGAGGGTTCAACCCGGGGCCTTTTATCAGGAGGGGGCTGGGATCCTCTCTCAGGATGGGCCTGTGAACCTCTAATCATGGAAACTAAATCAGCAGCCATGGACATAATTTGTGTCTCTGGAGTCGGCTGAGGTAAGGATTTAGAAGTAATATGCTTTGTTTTGCTGGCTGCCTTAGCCCTAGTGTAGGCCTTAATAGACATGGCCATAGGGGGCCTGGCAGCTCCACGTGCAGGAGTGACCTTGTCTACAGCAATGGTCTTGGGCATTTCCTCGGTTTCGGTATCCGGAGAAAAATCTATAACTGGCGGAGTAATGTCTGGAATCGGAGTCGTCGGTAATGCGGTGTCTTCGGTTCGGAGCGGTGGAGAGACCGTCTCAGAGGGAACCAGAGCACTCGCGCTAGGTTTTGGCGTGGAGTCGGTAGTAGACGCGGGCAGAGGATGTCGGTCCCGGTCTTTTCGCTTTTTGGGAGTTTGCGATGTCGGAAGATCCGACGGCATGGTGTAAGCAAATTTATCGCCGAAAAAATCTTCAGCGAACTCCGCCCGGCGCCTGAGAGTGCGCTTGTTGAAGTGAGCACAGGCTACACAGGCCGAGACGTCGTGGTCTGGGCCCAGGCAAGGTAGACAATAAGAGTGGAAATCCTTATGAGGTATTTGTTTACAACAAGAAAGACAATTGTTAACTTTTTCAGTAATTTCTGACATCGGCTGAGGCAAGAAAAGGTCCCCAACAGGGTACTTAGCTTTTTTGATGACTTCGGTATCGTAGAATACAGGAGCTGACCGACCGGCACTTGCGAACTGCTTCTGCTTCGGGCACCGCGCGGCAAGAAAGACTGAAGAAAATGGCGTCGGCTGATGCTTATGTACTCCAGCCGCTCTGACGTCAGAGAGAAATGCGACATCAGCCGACGTCGGACCCAGACTTTGGAATCCGGCTGACCGAGGGCTGCCTGAGGCAGGACAACCCACATGTTATGACTGCAGTTGCATTCTTGAAGGACATCTGTGATGAGTGGATGTGAAATGGAAGACGTAGCCCAGGGATCACTGAAGTGGCTAAGCTTGTCACAAGCATACAGAAGTGACCTAAGGTCTGTAAAGTGCCAGCACGCTCTGGCAAAGATAACACATGCGTTCATGGAGAAAGCAGAGTACCCACCTATGAAATACTTGAGGTCACATGTATGCATATGGATTTGCCCCACGGCTACCTTACTTGTGTAATGCAAATACAGTTGTCATTGTGATATGTCATACACCAGAAAAATCAAAACCCACTCCACATTGGCCAACGGTGTCACACACCTGGAGCACACACATACACACAGTCAGCAAGTGCGAGATTCAAACTCTTTCCTAACTACATTATGATACTACAGCAGTATGCATTTAAACGACGCGCTATACACATTACTGGGATTTTACCTTTCCACAGGTATATTTGTAGGATGGTGACATCATCAGATTTGTCAAACATGATTATACCACTTTTAAGGTGTGTGAGTAGTTTCCAAAAAGGTTGCCCCTCTCCAGGGAGACACTCACATTCACACACACACACAGTTGGCAAATGCAGGATTCAGACCCCTACCTAACTACATTATGATACTACAGCAGTATGCATTTACACGACTCGCTATACACACTACTGGGATTTCACCTTTCCACAGGTCTATTTGTAGGATGGTGACATCATGAGACTTGACAAAGATAAGTATACCACTTTTAAGGGGTGTGTGTAGTCTCCAAAAAGGTTGCTCCTTCCCAAGGAGACACACACAGACGCACACAGTTGGTAAGTGCAGGATTCAAACCCCTACCTAACTACATTATAATACTACAGCAGTATGCATTTATACGACACGCTATACACATTACTGGGATTTTACCTTTCCACAGGTATATTTTTAGGATGGTGACATCATCAGATTTGTCAAAGATGAGTACACCACTTATAAGGTGTGTGAGTAGTCTCCAAAAAGGTTGCTCCTCCCCAGGGAGAGACACACACACAGTTGGCAAATGCAGGATTCAAACCCCTACCTAACTACATTATGATACTACAGCAGTATGCATTTACACGACTCGCTATACACATTACTGGCATTTCACCTTTCCACAGGTATATTTGTAGGATGGTGACATCATCAGATTTGTCAAAGATGAGTATAGCACTTTTAAGGTGTGCGAGTAGTCTCCAAAAAGGTTGCTACTTCCCAAGGAGACACACACACACACACACACACACACACACACACACACACACTGTTGGCAAGTGCAGGATTCAAACCCCTACCCGACTACATTATGATACTACAGCAGTATGCATACACATTACTGGGATTTTACCTTTCCACAGGTATACTTGTAGGATGGTGACATCATGAGACTTGACAAAGATGAGTTTACCACTTTTAAAGGGTGTGAGTAGTCTCCAAAAAGGTTGCTCCTCCCCAGGGAGACACACACAGTCACACACAGTCTCTCTCTCTCTCACACACACACACACACACACACACACACACACACACACACACACACACACACACACACACAGTTGGCAAATGCAGGGTTCAAACCCCTACCCAACTACATTATGATACTACAGCAGTACGCACTTACAAGATGCGCTATACACATTACTGGGATTTCTCCTTTCCACAGGTATATTTGTAGGATGGTGACATCATGAGACTTGACAATGATGAGTATACTACTTTTAAGGGGTGTGAGTAGTCTTCAAAAAGGTTGCTCTCTCCCCAGGGAGAGACAGACACACACACACACAGTTGGCAAGTGCGGTGTTCTTAATCCAAACTAAGTACGTCTTTACACTTCAGCAAGCAATATGGAGTTACAGGGTGCAATACAGACATTACTTGCTGACAGTTTGCCCAAAGGTTTTTTTTCACATTTGCTAACCTCAGCAGGCTTATCATACTAGGTGTATTGCGAGTCTATTGTATGCATAGGCCATGACCATTTCATGTATGGGTCGATGTACCACATGCTGGCACACACAGGGTCAAACTGGTGGCTAAGCTCTGTCAACCCAATACTGGAAATACAGTCAAGAGGAGTAGGGTCATACAACCACAACACCAACTGTCTCACATAGACTTACAATATAAGCACCAGCAAAACACACACATAAATACACATTACTATACTCGGAGAATACAAATATTAATCTGAAAAAGAGAGAGTGTCCTCCTAAGCAGACAAGCAAGCAACATGCACCTCCAAGCACACGCCAGAAAACACATAATACACCAAAGCAGTGTGCCTCACAACAGGCCCTAAGGCAAAACAACATACCCAACATACTAGTAATAGGGGACTTCATAGTCAGACACACAGATGTTCCACTCACTCGGCTGGGCAAGGGGAAGGTTGCTGTCAGTTTTCTGTCAGGTGCTATGATCTGACACATAACACAAGCACCTACATCACTCCAGAACAGGTACATATACGACGTGTTCTTTGTACATGTCAGTGTGAATGATCTGAGACATACCTCCCAGGACAACATGACAAGAGATCTATATTAGCTCTATCATCATGTAGCCCAGGCTGGTATGACCCTGACCTTGAGTAGCATCTTACCTTCACCTACATGATACTGCAATATAACAGAAAGACGATAAACTTCAACAATTGGCTGAGCTTCTGGTGTCATTCAAAGGGGAACCAGTCTATGTCTGCCTATGATGACATGATAGACGAGCCTTGTTGCTTCGCTACAGATGGTTTGCACCTGTTGCCCCTATGCTTCTGAATACTGGCCAAGGCTCTTACTGTCCCCATATTACCTTTTTTAGGCAAGGCTCAAAGGTTCACAGGTAGGTACTAGGCTATCTGCCTAAGGGCATTTATAAGCCTAGCCATAATGTGTTGGCTTTTGCCTCCCTTTTAAATTAGTTTCCTGGGCCTCTGTCTAGCAGGGCCACTGAAGTGATCCCAGGGGTAAATTTACAATTTTCCATCCACTCGTCAAGATTCCTCCTGAATAGAGTCAGCGAAGGTCTCTGCCTAACATCAACTGGGATTCTACTCCAGAGCGACGGAAGTCTCTGGGACAGGAATCTATCCCTTCAGTACATCCTGTTTATTGCTGAGCTGAGGTTTAATTGGCTGGAGCATGTGGCTCCAAGAGATTTGGTTTTCTTGAGGTGGAGCATGTCCATTAATTCCAGGTTGGACATGGCCTTATACGTTACGCACAGATCACCTCTGAGCAGGCAGTAAGCAACAGAGTAGAGTTGGATTTTCTTTAGTCGAGCTGCATAGGGCATCTCTTTGAGGCCCATGATCCTCTTGGTGAGGTACTTTTGTGGTCTTACCAGCTGTTGCATGTGCTGATTAAGATACATACCAAATGGGACATTGTACTCTATTATGGGCCTAATGAGTAGAGGGGCACAATGACCTCTCTTGATCTAGAGGTGAACCCTTTCGTGATTAGGAGGGCTACATAGAAGGAATTTCTAAACACTTTGGCAATGTGATTATCAAAGGAGAGTCTACTGTCGACCTGTGTCCCAAGGTCTCTTATCACACTTTCAGTGTTAAGTATACTACCGCCTATGTTGTAGTTCATGGCTACAGAGTTTTTATCAAAGGGGATGACAATGCACTTTTTGGCATTGAGCTTGAGGCCATGGCTTTGACACCAGGCATCTGTTTCAATGAGGCCCTTTTGTAGGATGTCCACATCATTAGTAGTTTCGATTATGGCTCCTAGTTTGCAGTCATCTGGGAACTTCATTAGCCAAAGACCTTCTGTGTTAGCCTGTACTTCAGGGAAGTAGATACCAAACAGGACAGGACACAGGACTGAACCCTGTGGTACTCCACTTCTCACTGGTCTGAAGTCGGACTTGGAGTCTGCTACTTTCACAGTGTGGGTTCTGTCAGTGAGCCAGTTGGCAACCCATCTTGTGACATAGGGATTTATACCTAGTTTAGTGAGTTTATCTATAATTCCAGAGTGGGGGATGGTGTCAAAAGCCTTGGCAAGATCTAGATAGGCTGTGTGAACCACCTTACCCTTGTCAACGGCTTTGGTGACTGCTTCAAAGACGTCTATCAGGTTTAGGAGACATAATCTGCCTTTTACAAACCCAAATTGGTTGCGGTCCAGAGTTTGGAGATTACCAATGTCTTGGAGATTACCAATGTCTTTTTGTTTATAAGTTCCATGATGATACATTCCATGGCCTTGCAGACCAGGCTAATCAGGCTAATGGGGCTCTAGTTCCCGGGGTCCGTGGTGGCTTCCCCCTTGTGTAGTGGGATAACCGTCGTTTTGTGCCATTCAGCAGGCACAAAGCCTGAGGTGAGGCTATGATTGAACATGGTACGTAGGTGTGGTGCCAGTTCATTCTGTAGTTCATGTAGAACGCAGCCTGGGATGTTATCTAGTCCCATGGATGCTGTGTTCCTGGCTTTGGAGAGTGGTTTTTACCTGTGCAGCCATGATGACAGCAACTTTGCATTCTTCCGGTATAGAGATGGGCTCTTTCATGGGTGAGAGGGGGGGTAAAGTTGGCACTGATCCTATCTGCCAGGATGTTGGCAATATCAGTTGAGTTTGTATATTTAGTGCCATTGTGCTGTAACTCAGAGCAGATCCGAGTGTTGCTATTGAGATTCTTGACATAGTTATATAATGCTTTGTGGTTGTCTTTAGAATCAGTGGCAATTTTGTTTTCGTAAATAGCTTTGGAGGATTTTATCAGGGATCGCAGCTTCTTACTGAGGCTGACCAGGGAGCTCCTCCACTCATGGGATTTTACCCTCTTTTGCAACAGTTTCTTCCTTCTGTTGTGCAGTTTGTTTATGGCAGGGGACCACCAGATTGGCTTCCATTTCTTGGAGGATAACATCTTGGTTCTGTTTGCGATAGCACGATGCATGCACTCACGTAAGTGCTTATAAAGTGCAATTGTGAAGGATTCAGTAGTCGCAACTGTATTGTCCATCTGCATGGGTGTCTTGAAGTTCACCACTTCTGTCTTAAGAAGCATGAAGTTGGTTTTGGAGAAATATTTTAACATGGTTTCCTTAATGGGGGGTGGAGCCAGAATGTGGATATGTACGGTAATTAGCTTATGGTCAGATGGGACCAATGATGCATTGACTTCAGGTGTGGAACACCAGTCACTCAGGACAAACCAAACCCCATAACCAACACAAATAACCACAAAGTGAGCTAAATGCTACTCATTGCCAGAAGTCTCAGCCTCTAGATGCACACACTTGAGGCACTTTTCAGTATGGAGAATGTTGATATCTGTGCAGTAACAGAAACCTAGTTCAAGGCTCCAGAAAGCACACCAGCACTATCAGGATACTACTCATTCCATACATTCCAGCATCAGAACCTGGATCATAGCACATAGGGTGTGGATGTATCCATATTCATCAAGGATACCTACACCTCTCTCTACATCCTCTGTACAGAATATGTACCCATAGAATGTTGCAAAGCAACGTTCTTCCCACTACACAGGGGTGGGGCCACAAAAGACCCTTGGCATTCACGCTCTATGAGCCTGACGAGTCTGATCTGCAAGGCAATGGAGCCAATCATAATGGAAGTCAACAATAAAGACATTGGGAACCTTCACACAGTTGAGCACACCCAGTTTGGCTTTGTCAAATGCAGATCACACCTCCTGAACTGGGTGGATTTCTTTGAGACAGTTACCCAGGCTACAGATGATTGAAATGAACTCCACACAGCCTACCTATACCTCGCTAAGGCCTTTGACACCATTCCCCAGTCAGGTATCAAAGATGAAGTCACCAACCTGGGCATGAATCCATACATCACAAGATGGATTGCAAACTGGCTCACAGATAGATCCCACAAATTAAGAGTTGCTGGCTACATGTCAGACTCTACACCAGTAACAACTGGTGTCCCCCAGGGTTCAGTCCTGGGGTCCCTCCTGTTTGGTATAGACTTCTCAAAAGTACATGCCAACACAGGAGGGTTGTGGGTTGACTATGTTTGCTGGGAACTGTAAAGTGTTTGCCATAATACATTCCCCGGATGACACAAATATTCTACAGAAGGGACTCTATGAGACAGATGTGTGGTGTCAGAATCATGGCCTCAAGCTCAATGTGAAAGAATGCATAGTAATCCCCTTTGGTGAAAACAAAGTACCCACAAACTACCACATAGGTGTTACCCCCTAAAAACTGACAAGGTAATAAGGGATCTGGGGACACAAGTAGATAGTCATCTTTCCTTTGACAACCATGTTGCCAAAGTGATTAGGAAATCCTATGTGGCCCACCTACTCAACAAAGGGTTTGCATCAGAATCAAAAGAGGTAGTGGTGGCCCTCTACTCTTAAGTCATCAGACCCATCATTGAGTACAATGTACCATTTTGGATGTACTCGACTAAGTATATCCAGCAGCTGTAGAGGCCACAGAGGTACCTCACCAAGAGGATTACTGGCTTCAAACAGTTGTGTTATGCAACACAACTGGTAAAACTAAATCTGTTCTCCATTGCGTACCGCCTACTCAGAGGCACACTCTGCTTAACATGCACAGCCATGTCCACCACATAACTGTTGAACATGCTCCATCTACGGAAAACAAAATTAAGTCGCACTACACACTCCAGGGATATGAACCTCATCACAACAATGAATACAACATGCTGGTGGGATAGAGTACCATCCCAGACACTTACCTTACTGTGAAACAGAGTCCCAATGTACATCAGACAGAGCCCCTCACTGACACTCAATAGGAACCTTGATGAGTGGATGGGAAACCGACAATTCATGCCAGGCATCACATTAGCAGCCCCACTAGAAAGGGGCTTAGGGTACTAACTATTAGAACTAGGGCTTAGGAGACTACCCAATAGGGTGGTGAAAGCTGTACAACTTGCCTAGGCGAATATATGCCTTTGTGAAGATATTCTACTACATACCTATGAACCTATGTGACAGGTACATGTCTACAGATAGTAGATGTGTACTTCATTGTACAGTCATGTTGTACAGTAGGCACATGGACCACATACAATGTAATGCTTACAGATACTGGTGGCTGTTATGTACAGTGGGTGAGATGTGCACCTCATGTCTTTTGTGCCATTGGAATGTCTGCTGGGTGGGTCACCCTCTTACACACATCTCTGCCCATCCATCTTTGTCTTATTATACTGTGTGACCCCTACATATATATATAGGTACATAGGTGGGTAATAGGCTATCTGCCTGAAGGCATCTATTAGCATGGTAAGAGTGTGCAGCTATCACCACACATGGGGTTAGTTCCCTAGGCCTCTGTGTAGTAGAGCTGATGAAGTGATCCATGGTGTGACAGTTCAGTTTCACATACACTCATCAAGGCTCCTCTGGAAAAGTGTCAGTGAGGGACTCAGCTTAATGTAAGTTGGGAGCCTGTTCCAAAACAAGGGAAGTCTGTGGGTTAGTAATGTATCCCTTAAACATGTTCTATTTATTGTTGTGATGATGATATCCCTAGAGCATGTGGCACAGTGAGCTTGTATTTACTTCAGATAGAGCATGTACATCAATTCTGCATTGGACGTGGACCTGTCTCTGTTGGGCAGAGATCACCTGAGTAGACAGTATGCAACAGAGTACAGATTGAGTTAACTTCAGTCTTGTTGCATAGGGCAACTGTTTGAGGCCAGTAATCCTCTTGTTGAGGTACTTCAGTGGTCTTTCCAGCTGATGAAGGTGCCTAGTCAGATTCATCGCAAGTGTGCCATGATACTCTCTGATGGGTCTGATGACTGATGAGTAGAGGGAACCTCCTTTGACCTACATGCAAAGACCTTGGCAATTTGTGGGAACACATAGCATGATTTTCTAACCACTTTGTGAATGTGTTTCGGGAAGAAGAGATGACTATCCACAATGTGTCCATAGATCCCTTATTATTACCTCCATATTTAGGGTGTTGGCACCTATGTGGTATTTGCATGACTAACTCGAGGCCATAATTTTGACACCACATCTGTCTGACTGAGACCCTTTTTAAGGATGCCTCTGTTGTCCCAAACATCGATTATGATAACCTTTTTGCAGTCATCCACAAACTTTGCTAACCATTGCCCTCGTGTGTTTGACTGTATTTCTGAAAAGTATACACGAGACAGGAAGGGTCCCAGGACTGAGCCATAGGGGACAGCAGTTGTTACCAGCTTACAGTCCAACAGGGAGACCACAATTCTTACCTTGTGGGCCCTATCTGTGCCCCAGTTGGCAATCCATCAGATGACATACGTGTTTACGCACAGGTTGTTGATTTTGTGGATGCGACGTGTGTGGGATGTTGAAAAAGGGCTTTTCAAGGTCTATGGAGGCCGTGTGTACCTCATTTCATTGATGTATGTCCTGGGTAACTGCCTTGAAAACTGTCTAGCAGGTTTAGGAACCATGATCTGCCCCTGACCAAACCAAAATGGGTAGGGTTGGGTGTTTGTAGGCTCCCAATAGCTCTGTTTATGAGTTCCATAATGATGGACTCCATGGCCTTGCAGATCAGGCTTATTAGGCTTATAAGTCTATAATTCCCATGGTCTGTTGTGCACCAACACTTGTGGAGTGTGCCAAACGTTGCTGTAACCCATTCAACAGTTTCATATCCTGTACAGAGGGTGAGTCTCAACAGACTGTTCAGGTGCATGGTCTGTTTGTTTTGGAGTTCACATATGACACAGCCAGGGAAAAGTACAGTTTTGTACCTGCCATAAATGTAGATGTTAGAGTGCTCATACAGCTGCAGTCATAACAGAAGGGTTATCCTGCCGTCAGGTGGGTCCTCGGTCGGCCGAATTCCAAAGTCTAGGTCCGGCGTCGGTTGTCGTCGCTTTCTCACTGACGTCAGTGCGACAGGGGTATAAAAGAGGCAGCCGACGCCATTTTCTTCAGTTTTTCTTGCCCCAGATGTCAGGTGCCCCCAGAAGGAAGGCAAACAATGTTATGCAAAAATGCAATGTTGATAAATCAAAAACAGTAGTTGCAAGCAAATACACCATAAAAGAATACCCCAAAAGGTTATATGAAAAGGGTTTGTCATAAGGCCTGTCCTAAGAGGGGTGTGAGGGAGGGAAACCTGGAATGCAGCTGTATGAGCACTCGAACATCTACATTTATGGTAGGTACAAAACTGTACTATGTTCATCGTGCATACAGCTGCAGTCATAACAGATGGGTAGAATCCCAAAGCCAAGTAAGGGTGGTAGGCACTAAGTGGAACTAGGAGGGGCTAGGATGCCCTGCAGGACTGCTGTGGCAAAGCCCGCTCTAGATTTAAAGTATAGTGGGAGGTGATAGTGCTTGGAGAAAGTGTGCACTGAACTCCAGGTGGCTGCTTCCAAAATATCCTTGGTAGGGACCCCTCCTGAGGAAGGCTGCAGAGGTAGCTGTGGCTCTGGTGGAGTGGGATCTGATGCACGCAGGCACAGATTTTCTGTGAAATGAGTAACAAAAGCGTATGCAGTGGGCTATCCATTTTGAAATTGTCTGTTTGGAAATGGCCTTTCCTTGAGCCCCTGCAGCATAGGACACAAAGAGTTGCTCAGACTTCCTGAATGGCTTTGTCCTGTCCAAATAATAACAAAGTTGTCTGTGAATGTCCAAGGAATGTAGTAGTCTTTCCCCTTTGTTTTGTGGATTAGGATAAAAGGTAGGTAAGTGGATAGTCCGATTCAAAGCTACACTGGATACTACCTTTGGCATAAAGGTAGGGTTGGTTCGTAAGGAAACTCTGTCCTGATGGAAAATGATGAATGGTTGCACAGCCATGAGGGCCTGTAGCTCCGAAACCCTGCGAGCTGAGGTGATAGCCAGAAGAAAGGCTGTTTTCCATGACAAGTACTGTAACTCTGATGAAGAAGCTGGCTCGAAGGGAGGAAGGGTCAGCTTTTCCAATACGAAGTTGAGGTCCCAAGCAGGGACTGGTAGTTTCCTTGGGGGTTTTATATTCTTTGCCCCTCTGAGGAACTGCCTTAAGAGAGGATGCGAGAAAAAAGGAGGATCTGTGTTGTATTGTGCAGAAATGGCTGAAGCGTGGATCTTGATGGAGGAGAAGGAAAGTCCATTGTTTAACATTTCAGCTAGGTACTGTAAAATTTGAGGTATATGTATTACCCAATAATTTTGTCCCTTCTTTTGATTCCAGGCACAAAATCGTTTCCATTTGGCGGAGTAGACCTTTCTAGTAGAAGGTCTTCTGGCCTCCAAGATGACATCCTGCACCTCCTTGGAAAGGAGAAACTGTTGGGAAATAAAGGAATTCTCCATGCAGCTAGATTTAGAGTTTTGAGATGACTGTGAAGAGTTCTGTAGTTGTGCTGGGTCAACAGAAGAGGGACTAGAGGTAGGATCCATGGTGGGGAATATGTCAGGCTCTTCAGGAGCCGATACCAGTGTTGCCTTGGCCAGTCTGGAGCAATGAGAATCATTTTCGGCCTCTCTGCTCTGGCTTTTAATAGAACTTTGGGCAGCAGAGGAAGAGGCGGGAAGTCATAGACTGTCAATGTTGTCCAATTGCCTGTGGATGATAGGTCCTTGAACAAAATTTTTTCAACTGGCAATTTCTGTGGGTAGCAAAGAGATCTATGTCTGGCTGTCCCCATGCCTGAGTTATCTTTGTGAAAATTTGAGGATGCAACTTCCATTCGTGTGGATCTGTCATATTTCTGCTTAGGTTGTCTGCCATAGTGTTTTCCTTCCCTGACAGGAATTGTGCCTGTAGTTGAATTTTCAATTCCAGTGCTGTGTTCCATAGGGTCATGGCTTGCCTGCACAGGAGGTATGAATGAGTTCCCCCCTGTTTGTTTATGTACCACATCACTGTGGTGTTGTCTGTCCTTATAAATAGCTAGCCTGGATGCAGTAGGTCTTTGAAGGTCATAATAGCCTTTTGCACGGCTAGCATTTCCTTTTGGTTGATGTGAAGGAGCTTCTCTTTTCGTGCCCATTTTCCCTGAATGCACTGATCTGTCATGTGTGCTCCTCAGGCGTAGTCTGAGGCATCTGTTGTGATGATTTGAGTTGCTTGAGGTACAAAGAAAGGAAGACCTGTGTTTCTTTGGCAAGCTTGAGCCCACCACATAAATTCCTTTTGAAGGCATGGAACAAGTGGTATAATTGCTTCCTAGCTGTGGCTGTGTTGAGACCATAAGTCTTTTAGGCACCAGTGAAGTTTCCTCATACACAGCTTTGCACATGGGATTAGTAGGATGCAAGATGCCATGAATCCCAGAGCCTGCAGGACTTTCCTTGCAGTTAGCCTGGTGTAAGTTGCCATTTTTCTGAAGTATTGAGACAGTTGCCCTTGCTTGTCTGGCGTGAATTAGGCCATCTGGGTGGTTGTATCCAAGCTGGCACCCAGGAAAATTATTTGCTGAGAGGGCATTAGTTTTGATTTCTTTTTGTTGACTGTGTATCTCAGGAAGTTCAACAGTTTTATTACAAATGCCAGGTGCTGCAGTAGTATGTCCTTGCTGTCCGCTTGGCTCAGGCAGTCGTCCAGATATGGGTAGATTTGTATCCCGTATCCCTTGTAGTCTGCAGAAGGCGATTACTGATGCCAGACATTTCGTAAACACTCTGGGCGCAGTAGATAAGCCAAAGGGCAATGCAGAGAATTGGTAATGGGTTGAACCTGCAAGAAATCTGAGGTATCTTCTGCAATCTTGTCTGATAGGGACATGCAGGTATGCCTCCTTGAGGTCCAATGTTACCAGCCAAGACTCCTTGCCCAGCATGGGAAGAAGCTGCTGTAATGTGAGCATCTTGAATTTTGGCACCTGTAGATATGTGTTTAGGATGGATAGGTCTAAGATAGGTCTCCAATCTTTGTCTTTCCTTGGTACCAGGAATAGTCTGGAATAAAACCCTTGACCTTGTTCTTTTGCAGGTACCTCTTGAATTGCTTTCATGTCCATGAGAGCTGAAATTTGTTTTGTGCCTCTGCCCTTTGATTTTGTGGCAGGTTTGGCATGCCTCTCATTTTGGAAGGGTGTGAAAGTGGAACCTGTAGCCTCTGTCTATAATGTCCAGAATCCATTTGTCTTTTGTAACAATATGCCAATTTTTGAGAATAATGTCAGTTTTCCGCCCAAAGGTGCTGCCATTAAAGCTTTGCTTGGCAGGTGTAGGGGGAAGTCATTGTGCCTGTTTTCTAAAAGACTGTGATCTATCTTCTCCACCTCTTGGGGTAGGTGCTTGCCACTGTCTGGCTCTGAAAGATCCTTGAGGTTGCCCTCTACCCCTTGGACGCCTGTATCTGCCCCTTTAAGGTCTGTCCGTGGCTGGAAAGGACCAATTTTTTGAAGGCCAGTTTCTGCTGAAACGTGGAGGCTGTACCTGCAGGAAATCTTTCACTGTTTGCATTGATTTCGCTTTTTCCTCCACTTTCTTTAGCACCACCTCCTCTGCTTTAACACCAAACAATACATCTTTTTGAAGAGGTGCATCTAATAATTTAGCTTTGACATGATCTGGTAAGGTTTGCTCTTTGAGCCAAGCATGCCTACGTATAACAGATCCTGTAACAGCAGCTCTACATGAGGCCTCTAAAGCATCAAAACCACACTGCAAGGTATGTTTACCCACTTGCTCTGCACCATGCAACAAATCCTGCAACTCTTTTAAATCTGGTTGTTCTGGTTGTGTCATCTTGCTTTTCAGCTGAGATATCAAAAACTGTTGATACTTTAACATATGGAACTGACAGTTTAATGCCCTCATGTTTAAAGTGGCCGAGGTGTACACCTTTCCCCCCCACCTTTCTAACGACCTGGAATCTCTCTCTGAAGGTAATGGGTTTTTAGCAGTAGAGGCCTTAATTCCCTTGGGACCCTGTGAAATAGTTTCTGGGTCAGCAGTATGGCTTTTATATAGGAACTGGTAAGAATCGGGAACCCGGTAATACCTGTCTGGTTTAACAGGAGCTGGAGGCAAAGAATCAGGATTAAGGCTGGCTTCTGTGTACACATCATCCAATATATCTAAAACAGGAGGGATAGCCAGAGGCCTATGCTGGGGGAGCAGAAGAAATTCCCTGAGCCTTTTCTTGGAATCTGAGTAATCTTGGCCTTCCCAGTGAAAGTGTTCCCTCAATGTATGCAGGGTTCCCCAAAAGAGAAGTCCTTAGGGGGGGAGACCGAGGGAATAGACTCCTCTGCATCAGAGTCTTCGAATGGAGAATAGGCACAATCCTGGTCCTCATATAGTTCTGAAGTAATAAAAGCTTGATCTGAGGAAGGGTAGTCTTCCTCTAATCGGGGCCTTTTGTCAGAGAGGGTTGAGAACCCCTGATAAGAGTAATCAAATCCTCAGCCATTTTAAGCATCTGTTTTTTAGGCATGGTGCCTTGACAGGGTGTCTGAGGAACCTGTTTTTTGGTTTTCATGACGGTTTTAGATTTAGTGAAGGCTTTAATAGAGAAGGAGGAAGGCCTGAAGACCCCTTGAGAAATGGCAGGCCTGTCTAAATTCTGAGTTTCCCCGCCAGGAGTGGCATCGGTATCTGTAGTAGGAATGGGGGCCGAGGAGCCTGCGACCTCGGGTACTGAAGACACCAGTAATGCATTGTCATCGGTACTCAGGGGCTGCGTAGGCACCTCGCTGAGTACCGGAGAACCAGCAGTTGGCCTTAGCGTGGTATCAGTAGGTGGTGCGGACCTTGTATGTCGGTCCTTATCTTTGCGTTTTTTGCTCAAAACTGGAGTCGGAGTATCCGATGACATAATATAATTAAATTTTTTGCCAAAAAAGTGAAGGGTGAACTCCGCCCGACGCTTAATAGTGCATTTGTTGAATCTAGCACAAAAACGGAAGGCCGAGACGTCGTGGTCTGGGCCTAAGCAAGGTATACAGTAAGAGTGGAAAGCCTTATGCGGTATTTGCTTCCCACATGAAATGCAATTATTAACTTTGTCTGACATCGGTCTGAGGCAAGAAAAGTTTCCCCAACGGGGTACTTAGCTTTCAAGAAGACTTCGGCTGAAATACTTTCGTAAATATCAGGAGCTGGCCGCGGCACTTGCGAACTGCTTCTGCTTCGGGCACCGCACGGCAAGAAAGACTAAAGAAAATGGCGTCAGTTGCCTCTTTTATACCCCTGCCGCACTGACGTCAGGGAGGAAGCGACGACAACCGACGCCGGACCTAGACTTTGGAATTCGGCCGACCGAGGACCCGCCTGATGGCAGGATAACCCACCTGTTATGACTGCAGCTGTATGCACAATGAACATCCATGTCATCCCATAGATGCCGTATTTTTAGGACTGGATAGAGCTGTTTAACCATTGTATATGTGATTTCTGGGTTTTCACAATCTCCAGGTATGGTAATGGGCCCATTTGTCAGTGAGAGGGGGGGTAAATATGTATGAACCTGTCTGACAAGATGTGGGCAATGTCAGTCATGTACATGTATTCATTTACACTTTGCACTGACTCAGAACATATAAGAGTTTACACTGATATTTATGACATAGCGAAAGAAAGCTTCATGGTTCTCTATGGACTCTTTGACAATATTTTTGCCAGAACATGGCTTGGATAATGTTAGGAGTGCTCATTGTTTCTTGATGATACTGATCGGAGATTTATTGATCTTCTTTGCATTTTCACTTTCTTTGAACAACTTAAGTACTTGTAGTACACAGTTTGATTAAGACAGGGGTCCAATATATTATATGGGTCTGTTTTCATATCACTGTGTGCGCAAAGCAGGATTGAATAGTGGCAAGTGTCTGGAGTAAGAACTGCAACTACCAAATATGCGTGGCCTACTGCTGTACTCAGACATTGCCTAAGTGTGTGAGAGCATGCCCAGTATGACCTTTCAGTATGTTGCTGACTGAAATTTGCTAAATTTGTTGAAATGTGTGAGCATGCCCACTATGGGCATATATACAATGTGTGAAAAATCAAGTTGGTTTTTATTTCAGGGCTCATCGACAGGAAGCACGCTGTGCCTACAGGGCTTCCATGAGTCAATTTGCATAGACTTATCAACATTTCTACATACAGGGGGGGGCAGCTATTATTTGTACATTTCTACCCGGGGGGGCACACCTGATTGTTACTGTGGGTGTACATAGGATGAGGGGTACACCTGACACTTATGCACATTTGCTAGGCCTGCACTGTTATGTCAGGTACTCCATTTCAGTCTGTACTGTTGCCTATCGTACTGGCTTGAGACATACCACTGTACTACAGACCTTAGCTTCCAATTACACGCATATTAGTTTGTGACTTCATAGCCTACCCAACCCACATCACACTGCCTGGCCTGCTGTTATCTGTCTGCATAGGCCTGGGGGAGGTTACTCATATGCCTCTTCAGAGGGTACGATACAGCATTTGTTTGTGTTTTCGTTTGTCTACAATTGTCCTGCTGGCTGTGACTGTTAGGTATGTGACCCCCCCCAACTGGTATGTGTGAGTGACTTAAGTTGTGTTTGTGCCAGTGAAATGCTGTCATGGCTTAGTGGTTCAGTACTGTGACTATAGTGCACAGTATCCTGAGTTTGAGCCCTGTCACTGCTTTTTATTTTCCTGCTGGGCAGACCTGACTGTTAAGAAACAGTAAAGCAGGTGTGAGCATGTTTGCCCAACTTTGTCCAACATTGCCAGACTTTGCCAGATGTTGTGCTGGTTAGCACGGTGATCAGCTACGCGCAAATGCATTTAAATATGCCCAATACTGGTAAAATTTGCTTATCAGTGCTTTATACTCCTTAAAATAGGGACTCATGCCTCAGGTGGTGCAGCAGGGCTGCCTATGTCAGATGCACATATTACACTCCCTATACATGTTTGAAAACAGGTAGTGTCAAGTTCGGCATCCCTTTTACTGTATGTGCGAGTCAGAGAGGTGTCATTTCCAGGGTTCCTACTGAGTCAGTGTACGTGCTATGCGTTGCCTCTTTGCCAAGGCCAAGGCATACTGGGCATGCCTCCTTCTGCCTACTGGGGCAGGCTCAGGTTGTTCCTCCTCCGAGTCACTCTGTGCCTGTGCAGGCCTTGGCAATGGTGGAGGACTGTTTGGCCCTGCCCCATGTTGTTCCTGCTGCAGCTGTTTCCGCAGGATCATATTGTGTAGCATGGCACATACCATGACAATTTGGGTACATGTAGTTGGTGAGTACTGCAAGGCTCAACCAGATGTGTCCAGGCACCGGAACCTTGACTTCAGCATCCCAAACACATGCTCAATTATGTTTCTTGTTTGTGCGTGTGCCTCATTAGTGAATTCTTGTTTGGGTGTGTGTGCATTTCTGATGGGTGTCATCAGCCACGGCTCCATTGTGTATCCAGCATCCCCCACTAGGTGACCATCAGGGATGTCCCCATTAGCAAATCTCTGGTACAGCTGCGTCAGATGTCAGATGTGGGAATCGTGATAACTTCCAGGGCAGCCAGCACACACATTCATTATTATGCCCTGGGCATCGCACACGACCTGGAAGTTGATGGAGGGGAAGCCCTTGTGGTTGATGTAGACCCTACCCCGCTCACCGGGTGGTGCTTTGATGTGTATGTACGTGCAGTCTATTGCACCCACTACCTCATGGTATTCTGCTATTTGGTGGAAAAGACGCATATTGCTGGCCAATGTCTCACGGGAATTGGGGAAATATACGTGCTCACCAACATGTGCTGACATGGCATCCAGGAACTGGTGCAGTACCCTGGATGCTGATGCCTGTGAAATCCCCATCATATCACCAGTTGGTCTCTGGAAGGTACCTGTAGCTAGTATTCTTAGGCCAACACATACCTTGGTATCCACTGGGATGGGTTCCCTTCTGTTGGTTCTGTGTGTGAGGCATAGCTGACACATCTCAACAATTTGCTGCAGGAAGTCTCTGTCCACCCTACAGCGCTCCACTATCTCCAGCTCATGTAGCCCCTGGTAGGTTACCCTGGGTCTGTACACTCTTCTCCATCTCCTCACTGTGGGTTGCTCAGCAGCATTCACAACATCACCACCCTCAGCACCTTGCACATGTTGGTTTTATGATAGCAAGAGCAGCCCCTAACATTTTGTCTGACTTTAAAGTTTTTAAGCTTTCCCTCTTTGTATACTGCAGTGTTGCAGAGTTCTTGGGAAAAAAACAGGGAAGAATGCTGTTTGCAGAATTTAAAGTGCTGGGCTAGTCTGCTGCCAGTGTAATTGGCCGATTCTGATATATTTCACCTGGCAGCTCTGCTAGTTCTCCTTGGTTAACTTCCTACTACTTATTTTCCTTCCTTTTCCCTTTCTGTTTCCACTCGGGGCAGCGCCGTGCAAACACGTGCACATTTGCAAGAAATTTCAGATATTTCCACGGTGTGCACCTTTGGTTTCTGCTTTTCAAAAAGGACAACTGTAGACACGCCTCTTGCAATCCTGAGCAACTCAGGGCAAACACAAGACACTGTGCTCCAATTAGCTTACAGCCTTTCTGACACACCCCCTCATGATATTACCTATATTCTACTCTACTACTCACCTACTCCTGCACTTACACTCTTGGAACATGGCTCACATGCTGGGGAAAATTGGGATTCACTATCATTATCCTCATTTGCATAGGATTGCCTACTAATACATGGTTACATCTCTCATACTGAGCTTCCCCCCCTTAGCAACCACTACTCAGTGGTCATGTTGTCTTCAGCCTGCCATTCACCTGCATGGCAGGATAAGCTTTTTAGTGAAAATGGCTATTTTTGGCTATTTTTAAATTATTTTCTTGTTTTTTAAAGCACCGCATCTTTGCACGGTGCTGCGTTACGCTTAAACATCAGAGATCGGGGGGGTTAGATTTTAATAATTTTAAACATTTATAAATGCTAATGGCCTTATATTTGGCCATTGGCATGCTTCCTCAACTGTATGCATCCTTAATTTGGAGCTGTCATAGCTCAGTTTAGCTATTTGCAGAATGGTACTCCGTTACCAACAGAGTACATTTCTGCAGATAACACTAATCTTCCACGGACAGGTTAGTGTTTCCTGGATTGCAAATTTACCTAATTTGCATAGCTTTCAGCAGCAAATGAGGTAATTTGCATATCATGACGCTGTCCATGCAAGAGTAGCTTTAGCAGCTCTCGTGCACGCCCCTGCCGGCTGTACCTGGATCGCATGGCAGACATATTGCCTCCGTGAGCTCCTACACTCTTCTTGCACTCCGTGCAAGCTTTCGTAAATCCGGCTCATTGTTATTCCATACTCAAGCTTGGGCCTAATGTGAC
This sequence comes from Protopterus annectens, assembly GCF_019279795.1. Taxonomy (NCBI): domain Eukaryota; kingdom Metazoa; phylum Chordata; order Ceratodontiformes; family Protopteridae; genus Protopterus; species Protopterus annectens. The sequence continues at coordinate 1,815,448,877 of NC_056737.1, read as the reverse complement.
TAAATTTCATTTCTGACTTCCTAGACTTCATAAACATGTTTATACAGTCTATCATTTTGTAACTATCATTAACCAACTGGTTATGTTTAGAAAAAACTCAAAGCTTGATCTCCCCACATATGCAGGTCCCTAAATGAATCTACAGTTTCCATCATTGTGTGTTGTATTAAATATTCATCTTTCCATCTATATCCCCCCAAGCTCATATCCTTAGTTTTTGATGTATTTATCAGCATATTATTCTTCCGAGTCCAAATTATCAATTTAGTTAAGTTTTTTTGCAGACTGTCCCTACCTGCTATATGTAATCAGTTTACCCATTTTCAAGTCATATGCATACAAGTTGTAAGAACACTTCATATGAAAAGGGTAGACCTGAAAGAAGCAACCTAAACAAGTATGGGCCTAGGACAGAACCTCACTATTTCAGCCAAAGTATCTTTAACTGCAATGTGTTGCACCAGTGGACTTAGAAGGAAAATACTTTCTTTTTACAGCAGGACAGCAGACTCTATACTTATTTACTATCTCTTACTGGTAGAAAACAACACAGAAGCAGCAGATTAAGTTTTGACAGTAGCCTTTACCTGAAAGGTACTGATACTTCATTGGCTGTTTTCTGTTTTTTAATGTGGATTTAGAAACTTCTTTGAAAGTTTTGCACTTATAAATGTTAGGTAAATCCTCAAGACAATGCAAGCACTTAGCATGGCTACAGGAACACTGGTGGAACAGTTTAACAATCTAAAGAAGACAGAGACTAACCTTCCAAAAAGTTTCCTTACAAAACATGTTGCAACATGGCAGAATAAGCAAAAAAGATAATGTGGAAATAGTGGAGCGATACTGTTAACAAATGAAAAGGTTTCTACTCACAAAACACAGATCTTTTTAGTTAAAAGACAAAAAGGCAGCCTGATTTTTTTTTTTCTTATCTGGCAAAGATCCGAGTAGACTCAGAGCCCTCCTGCCTCCTTTTCCTAGCTGCAAATTCTATGCTGGCAAAAAGCTTGAAAAGGTGTGTAATTTAGGTGCTACCTTGGTCTTCCTAGACTAGACTACACTAGTGCCCTGTGCCTGGGATGTTCAAAGACCAAGTTTGATCATTTACAGATAATGCATAAGTATATTGCTAGGCTACTAACTGGTTCATCTCATTATCAGCATATTACACCAGTTTTGCTTAGACTACACTGACTTCCACCTCATTACATAATTATTTATTAGATCCTAATGTTAGCTCATCTATCCCCATTCAAGACTTGGGTCCTTTCAGCCTGACTGAACTGGCTGTGACATACTGCCCTGCATAGGTTTTACACTCTACATTCCAGGGGTTGCTGGTGGTTTCACAGGTGTGTCTTGAGACCTCCGCAACCTGCTCATTTACCTTTCAGGTTCTTCTCCTGTGAAAACTACTACATTAGCAGCAGGCATAGCCATTACTGACAGGCTTTCAGGGTATTTAAAACATAACTTTTTTTGAAAATTGCCTTTAATGGGGTGGGATGACTTTACATTTTACCCTAATTGCAATGATAAAGCCTATTTAGCCAGTGTAACGGCATAGAGGGATAAAGTCTTGACAACATCCCAGATGATCTGAGTTCAATTAGTAACTCGGGCTTCTTAAGGTACTAGACTGGGAGAATGTGTCTACCTATCCCAAGGGGTATGCACTTGAGTACACCTCATGCCATAACCCTAGGAGAGGATGGATATGCACAGGGGGTAATAACTAAATGAGGAGCAGTGGCAGAATCTTCATGATGGAAAAAGACATGTCAGCGCACTCCATTACATCCAAAAGATCTTGCAGGTGCATGAAAGAGATACACAAAAGTTAAAGTATAACAGAAACAAAACACTCCTAGCAGCCATATAGTGCTGCGCCTGTATTATCACCCTCCTCTTGGCCCTGAATGTGGGTCTGGGTTAGCCTGGGGAAGACTAAGATGGGTCTGGCAGACACAATGAAAAAGGAGAGGACCAGGAGGGGGCAGACACCTACCCGAATCTACTGTTCTAATTGTTTACTTGTTGTATTCATTGTTTTACAATGTGTAACAGTATTATGTGATAGAACATCTTAATAAATAAAAGTATTATGAAGTGTGTATTGTGCCTGGCTGCCTTGGGAAGGTTTGCTTGTTAAGCAGTGCTAGTGCTTTCCAACTTTAATCCTACTGACACAAAGAATGGATCTCCTTTCATCAGATGCAGCTATACCAGAACCTATCTAAAAAGAAACACATGGCAGTTATTTACTTTTTTGTTAGCTGGGAGAATGTACTCATATAGGTGATACTTCAGTTACAAGACAATGCAGTATTTACAGTCTGTTTATAAGCTTGACTGTATGGGTGGAAGGTGGTTTGGCTAGGACAATGAATTTCATAATGTAGTCAGTAACCGTCATCTCCCAAACTCCTTTTCTGAAGTGATGCAATATGTCAAGTCCTGGAAAGATTTTCTAGGTCTGCTTCTGTTGGTCTGACCTAAAAAGAATCTGTGTCAAAATAAGGGAAACTTATCTTCTTTCATGATGGATTTACAAGAATCAACTCTGGATAAAACCCACACAGCAGCTATATGGATTTATGATGAGCACCCAGACAAGGATGAATAAACCTTTCTATTTGATATAGGTAATGCAGTCCCATTGCTTAATAACATGCTGCACAAAACACATGCTACAACTACGCAAGGCCTCCATTTACAATATGACAAAGGGAATAAGTTTGATGTCAGGCTGAAATCTACTAGATACAATAATGAGCTGTCAGATGGGATTTTGTTTGGAACAACTGATGAAGAAATCAGTAATATTTACATTAAGATGCAGTTTGTCTCATTCAAAATGAGTAAAAACGGCATGAGAAAAAAACTATCTGCGCTGCTCTGGAAAATATTTTGGCAATTTTTAAGAGAAGTCGCCCAAGATAAGACATGTTCAATAAAGGCACACTTCTTCATACTACCACAAATTTCACTGGGAAGGCCACACCTTAAGTGACTCTTGAGAGTTCTGGGGCAATATGGAGAAAAGAATGTCAGCTCTCTCAAAAGATTACCGAGAAAACATCTTGAAATAAGAAAACTGGCTAAATGCAGTGGACTTGCGTGCTATGAACAGAAACAAGGTAGCAGTCAGGTATGATACTTTCTTGGCTTCAAAACCAAATAACCGAATTTTCAATCATGTATGCCTTAATGGGCAAAAACTGGTTAAACAACAGGATGTAAATAAAGAGTAGGGGATGACCTGCCTATCTCAACAGGGGTTACCAGTGGTGATCCATAAAGCTATGTACTGGGATCATTTATTTTCTGGACTATTCATCTCAGACATAAAAATGGAAGACAGGCTATAGATAAATAGCTGATGACTGAAAACCTGGAAACAAGTACTTCCATAAATCTTTCATGCATCAAGGACAGCTTATAAAAAGACAAATGTACTGTAAAAGTACTGATCTCAGTTTTAAAGTAAATGCAGCAACAAGCAACTTCCTAAAAGGGACGTACTTCACAATTAGAAAATAAATGGTCAAATTATAGGGACAACAGCAGACAACAGTTTACACTCTGACCAAAGTGCTTCTAGCAAGATAAGAAATGCCTATCTTTAGCCAAACTAATTCTAAAGGGATGGCTATTCATTTCAAGGAGATCATTGTACCATTTTACATCTCACTTATCTGACCAATTACTGAATACAATGCTGTACATTGTAACTTTTGAACAAATCACCTGAAATAACTCAAAAAGGCAGAATTCTTTACTACAAAAATCACAGGCTCTGACAACTATAATTATTCAAAAAGAGTTTGAGAAGTGTCATTATATTATTTCTTACAGATTACAAGGAGATTATCTCTGTCTGGAATGTAAGGCAATGTCTGATCAAAACCTACATGAAGCTCTAAGCCTGAAAAGTACTGCAGGTGGAGAGAACACAAGACCAGTTAACCTAATACTTGAACTGGAAGGCGTGGAATGAAATGGACTTCAGACTGCTGGAGAGAATTCAGAAGAAAGCTGCTAGAAAGATTTATGAAATGGGTGGCTAGAGAAGCTACAGCTCTTTTCACTGGAGAGAAGAGATTGAGGAAACATGATAACAGTGCACAAGACTATATCAGAGAGATGAGATGGGGGTCATTCTGAACAGAAAAGTGTGTGTGAATAACAGGGGCAGCCAGCCAAAGTACTCCCTACATGCTCAAAAGTATTATTTCATAAAGGGGACTCTGGGCCCATGAAAATGACTACTTTAATGGGTGGTGGACAGGGAATCCAAAAAAGTATTCAAAGAAGCATGAGATAGGTGGAAAATGGGTAACAAAGAATGGAAAAATGGAAGGGTGTAGAATGTTTAGGCACTTACAAAAGTAAACTAGACTGGTTCATTGTCACCCCTCCCCCCCCATCAAGCAAAGAATGTTATGCAAAAATAAATATTAATCACAGAAAAAAATGTAACAAATACATTAAATGACACCTTCCAAGATTATACAACAAGCTTCACCTTTGCTCAGTGGCAGAAAAGGAGGGAGCCTTGACTGCAGCCCAGCTGACTTGGGTTCTATTAATATGCCCCATCCCCAATGAGACAGCTAGGGAAAGGACAGACCAGCACTTTTTCATCTCAACTATCCACAGGGGAGACAGTAACAGGATTTACAGCTAAGGACTAGCAGTGCTTGATACAGACCAATGATGCTAGCCTCACAGATCTGGGCATATGTAATACACATTGGGAACCAAGTGGGGCAGTGCTATGACATACCAAAAAAGGCCCTCCATACCTGTCAGGAAGGCATCATACAGAACACCCCAATGTAATATATATATATATATATATATATATATATATATATATATATCTCCTCCCAACTGCTGGTCCAAAGGGGTAAGTGGAACAGATTTCCAGGAAGGTGAAGCAGGTTATCAAGAAGGACCGACATGACATAAATGAGTTACAATATCTGTGGTAGGAACCAAAAAAAAAAAAAAGGCAAAAAAATCATTATCTATTTTTTTGCTTTTTTTTTTTTTACTAAGATGGTGGTCAGGGTACTGGGACTCCTGGTACAGCCTACTTGTAAAAGTGATGGCATCAAAATCAATTAATCTTTCCAGTGAAAAATGGGGACAGGAAGTGGAGGGTAACTGTCTAAGAGCCAAGTACAACAAAAGTACCACAGTTTAATGAAATGAACATGGCAGCACCCATATCACCCTTGGCTGTAAGGTGTTTCATTAAGCTTTACAAAACTTGTAACCCTTTTGATGTGCAAGTATATGTTGCACCTTCCACAAAACTCATATTTAAAGCCTACTCATCTCATACTGTAAGGACTGGGCCTCTTCAGACAGCAGACTACTTTGATACTGTGCCAACTCTTCATGGGCCCTTAGAACATTCTGAATGGCTAGTTAAATCCAGAAGTCTTAGAGATTACAAACATCAGTGATGTATCATGTAGAACCTCCAGACATTGCATGAAGCCCTTAATAGCTATTCCACTGGTTCAAAAGGAATTCTTTCAAAGTTTTTTTTGCAAAAGTCGTAACACCAAAAGGCCTTTAAGTTTTTGGTGATGTTGGCACTGGGAAGACCATGCTGATGGACATGTTTTATTCATATGTACAAGTTAAACAGTAGAGTGGACTTCATAGGTCACTGGGTTACATCTACTGACTTTTCCATATGAAATCACAAAGGATAATGTCACAGTCATTAAGAGAGAATATGCCAGAAAGCCCACCTTCAGCTCCCCTCCCATTGTGTACATACAGGGAAGGATATTCATTATTACACCTATGACATACTGTGCTGCTGTTAAAAATAATGCAATGCTAAGGCTGTTCATTTCCTTCTATCTCAAAGGCATCCAGCAGATTTTGGAATCGGTAGTGCTTTGAATTATGAATTCTGTGTTTAAAAATTACAAAACCTGACATGGTACAGGAAACATCTCCACCATTCAAAAACAGATCCCTGACACTATTACAGATCAAACTTGGAACTCAAGCTTTATTTTAAAGGTTAAATGCCGTTACAAGGTATTTATCAGAAAAGAGCTAGGAAAACTCCAAATGTAAGATATTATGAATTAACAACAAAGAAGTGCTCACCCAGCCTAAGACACAGAGGAAAAAATGTGCAAATACCAAAATAAGTAAAGACATATGCCAGAGTGCTGTGAAGTCAAAGGGAATAATCATTAAGGGCATGATAACTGCTGTCATAAACAAAATTAAAAATGTACTCAATGGTACTAGATAACACCCGGCAATTTCTAGCACAAGGTTAAGAAAGCCAAACTAAACCTTAACCAAATCCTATTAGACAAACTGCTGCTAACTAACACATCTCTGACCTACTGTGTCAATCAATATTGACACCAGGTAACAAATGAAGGGTAGCACCAGATCCTAATAACTGAAAGCCATCAGCCTAATCAGTACCACGTAAAGCCATGCACAGAGTCACATAGAAGCTTAAAAAAAATAACACAGGTGGCCTACTTTTCATAGACATGCAATGGTATAGGACTGTTAAAGAAGAGTTCCCTCCTTCTGAATTCTTTTGTCATTCTCTGACAAGGTTAATAGAAGCACTTGATGAGTGACTTGACAGTACATGGTACTTAATCTGATCTTACAAAGATATTCAATGCTACGCCTCACAATAGAAAAGCTGGCATTAAATGTACATAATAGTAAATATCAATCTGTATATAGTTCATTTGGGTAAAACCATGCTTCATCAACAGGACACAAGGGGGTGGTGTTACATGCCTACTTCTCAGGGGCTACTGGTATCCTACTGGGCTCTGTGTTGGGGCCAATATTTTGAAATATAAATGGGGGGAACAGATACTAGACAACAAAATACACTGATGACTGCAAATCAGTTAATCTAATTACTTCAAGAAATTGATATTCTACAAAAAATACACTCATGGTGCAGTAATAAAGATCTCACCTCTAATGTCAATAAATGAAGTGCAAAACTCTTGGCAAAAAGGACTCAAATTAACATGAAAATGTACTAGCGGCTCCTTATTAAAAAAAAAATAAAAAATTATACAGCCAAAAAACAATCTATTCAGAAGAACTTCAGGAACTCTAGATTCCTCAATGGTGATCTCAGACTGTCACCAGGAACTCTAGGTTCCTCAGTGGTGATCTCTGACTGGTGTAGATGACTATTTCCGAAATAAAGTCAGTGCCTGCAACACATCACCTGGGGAGCTAGTACCACACTGTGGAACCTTAATTTAATACCACATTAAAAAGTGACAGGAGAGTCTGCTGAGATATTCAAGCTCAATGTGTGAAGTAGCATATCACACAATTCAAAATCCTTCGCTAATGTTAAATACCGGACTACCTGATTCAAACGTACATTTTGGAATCTCTCTGTTACAAAAAAAAACATTCAAGGTGAGTCTTAACTACAAAGCTTTGATGTTGCTAAATTAACAAAAAGAAAAAAAATCACCAAGTCAAAACAACAATAAGTATCAGTCAGCTACAGATTTCTCATATCCTCCAAAAACAAAGGATAAAGGCATGTGTGCATTGTACATGTTGGTGCCCTTGTTGAAACAAAAGTAATTTCGACTGATACTGCAGATACTTCAGCAAACACCAGCATCAATGCCATTCCTGACAGTTCTCAACTCTCTCCCACTGAACAGACTTGATGGAATGAATTGCTATGAATTAATACACCAAGAAAAGAAACAAGTTGGTGTGCCTTTTCAGCTCTGGATTCTTCAGCAAGTAAATATTCCATTATTACATTTAATTATAACACAACCAAAAACTTACTATGGCCTATGATACAGTTTCCCTGGTATATCTTTGTGCAACAATTCACTATCATTTCAACTATACTACGTTATGTACAAACTGCAGTGTAGGGTATCCAAACCAGAATGCCCCGAAGCAGTCCAGCTACAACAAGAACACTATCTGAAAGAGGTAGCACCAACAATGAAAACCCTTAAATTCCAGAAACTTTCTAATAAAAGAGCAGCTTAAAAATACTGAAGTTCTACATTATGAAACATGGGCATGATGAAATAATCTACTTATATATACATCAGGGATGACAGAATCCTAGGACAATGGTGGTGGTGGGGAATTGAGAAAAAAAAAAAACTTAAAAAGACATTTACCCTAAACTTAAAAACATTCTAATTCAAGAAATATCTAGCTCCCATTTTCAATTAATTGTTCAATGCCTGCAGTTGTTTCATCCATATCCAGTTAATAGTGCATTTTTTTTCAAAAGTCAGACTTTTTTTGTCAACACTAAAAACTCAAAGTTGCCTATAAATGTTGCAATTTCAGTGTTCGTACACTTTCTCCAGTTGTGTCACACAAACATTTTTTACTCCAATGTGCAGGACTGTATGGGGAAAAACATTAAATATAAACTGGATTTTCCTATCAGCTTAATCTTGCGTATCATATGTTTCTTTACTCTAATACAGTTCAAGTGCAAACAGAACTCTTAGCATTGGGGTTTCAGCTTTGTGATTAACAGCATCAACATTAGTACAAAGAATTGTGATAACAGACATATAAACATGCTTCGCAGTTGCATTTCAACATCACAGTTCTTACATTTTCACAGCTGTCTTTCTTTTCCAAAGCCTTTTACTGTAAAGTTTAAGCAGCTCAGTAAACAACGTCTCTGAATTACCCCTGTAAAGATGTCTTTGGTTTTGATTAATTTTTTTCCTTTACATATCAAAATGGGTCTTACCCAGTGGTTCCCCTTCCTTCACCCAATTAGCCTGGTCATTCTTCACTTAGGGGCAAGAGAAAGGCACTCTGCAGCACAAGTTGGAGCTAATTTGTTCTCTTGCTGGAAGAGCCTAATCAGCATATCTGTTACACTGAAGAGGCGAGAGAGGGCCGTAGGGAGCAGGTCAGACTACCAAACCTAATGGGACTTTGCTCCCTTCCTTGGAGCTCTTAATTTCCATTGTGGCTAACTACAACTCTAAACTGTGGGAGGCATGTGTGCATTGCCACACACACGTGCTAATCTCCAGCTGCTACACAGATAGTGCTCGGCAGGGTTGAGCTCCTCAGGTCCATCACATAGTGCTTCTTCCCTAGGTTTCAGCCAAGGAACAAGCCAGAACCACTTCTGTTCCCACAGGAGGTGTAAACCAACAACAGCCACTCACTCCCATCCTCTGTCCCACTCCCTCTAGCACTCATGCCACTAACTAAACACAGGTCCGTTGGTATGCAATCAGGGTTTCATTCCTCTTCAACACAGAAGCAGGGTCTATTTTTAATATTATACCACAAAAAATAATACTGTGGCATAAAACATTAGCAACATAAGTAATTTCTGGTAACATCAATCGCATGCATGCCATATTCAGCCCGAAAAAAAAATCTGACTTTTTGACAATCACAAATTGGGATTATTATTTGTAAGACTCTTCTTTAAATGAGAAATACATTTTACATAAACAAATATGGATTAAAGACATTTTTGTGATGCAAAGGGATAAAGCTCTGGCTGCAACCTAGACAACCTGGGATTGATCAGCAACACTTGCACTGAAGGAGTTGGTCAGTGAGGATAAAAGAAAGAAGCCACCATGGGTTTGCTTATCTAAGAAGGAGAAGACAGCCCATTCCACTGCATTGTTTTCACCCAATGAAGGACTGGTGTTACAACAGCCAGCAGTGGACTTGTGCATTTACCAAACAGCATGTTTGTGTTGTGGCTAGGACCAACAAATCAATCAGATTGTGTGACTCAACTGTCAACGTTGTTACAGGGATTAAGGCTAATGCAATAAACCTACTGGCTCACTGGATGATAAATTCCCATGGTTGGCTCTTGTCCAAAGAGGAATGAATGAGCCACCTGGGTTATGAGACAGCTGAAGGAAAGCAGGCAACAGGCAGGAAGATTAAAATAAGTAAAAAGAAATGGACTACACAAACTACTTTCATCAATGTCTCTGCCAGAACAGGATGTATGTTATTTATTCTGATGTAAAATGCAGACAGTGACACACTTCATCATTATAATGGACTAGCAGGTAGAACTACCTGAAGTACTTAATTAGTATTAGTACAAAGAATGGCGGTAACATCCATATAAACATGCTTTAAAGTGCCTGCATATTTTCTAGCAGATACTGCTTAGGATTATAATATTTAGATTTCTGTACAATTCTCCAAGGAGTTGAATGGAATGCATTATTTTCATCTGGCAATGACAGATTTAAGGCAGCTTCTAGATTCTCATATCAAATTGGGTATGGCAGGGAGACTATTACATTCTATAGATAAAGGTATTATACCTCCCACAAACACAAGTTTGCCTCATGCAGCAATTGCTTTATAGATGCACCTGATCTGGTAACATCAATCTCAGGACACACCATTGCCGAAGCCCTACATCCACAATAATGCATATGACTTAATTCCAAGTATTTGAGTACAACTCATCCCTCCTTAAGTAAAGGGCAGAGCAGCACATGGCACCGGCCCTGGAACCCAGTCGTATTGTAGCATCCCCCTTCCCCAGAAGACACTCTTATTAGAAAGATATAAATCCACCCTAATACAAGCTATGGCTTCAGTCTACACAAAAGCTCCATAGAAATTACATTCTTAAACGTGTAGGTACTACTGAATTTAGCATTACAGATCCATATGAATTGATAAAATACAACAGAAACTCACTTCAGGATATGCACTGACAAAACTGGATTTGGGATGCAAATGCAACTTTAAATGGACTAAGTTTAAATCATGCAATACAAATTTTCCTTTGCAACTTACAGAATGTTTTCTCAGCCATGAAAATATTATGGCATTGTAACGTTCCAGATCCTAATGGCTTACCAGAAGAATTTTGTCAAACAATTTCCAAACCACCTACTTCTTAAGTATCATGCTGGTTTTAAGTTCACAAAGAGTCACTATCTAAGTTAATGCAGTACTGACAAGACTTTCAAAATGAGGAAAAATACATAATCTTCCCATTACGTGTTCAGTACTGATTGTTGTATCTTGCCTAAAGAAATATTAGCAGGAAATTATTAAAAGAACATTATTAATTCTCCTTAAATTGGGGTTCTCTCCTGGAATAAGGATGGAGAAGCTAATCAGTCAAACAATGTCTTTATTTTAAACAGCATTAAAAAAAAAAAAAAGATTTTTTTATTTCACTGTTCTGCATTGAAATAAGCTACCAAACCATCTGGACTTATCCATTCATTTTTCAAACTTCCTGTCCCGGTGTCAGGCATGATGGTTGCAAGCTTAGCAGGGAAGACCAGATTTCTCTATCCAAATAACAGTCTCCAACTTACTCTGTGTGATCCCTAAACATTCCCAGGTGAGTTGAGAGATATAACCCCTATAATTGGTCCCAAATTTTTCCCCAGTGCCTTCTTAAACTGTACCATACCAGACTCATTTCACAGAAGGCTCCTGGATGCATCACTGTAAGGTGCCAAACTATCGCAATGGACTCCTCTCAAGATGGCATATCAGAAGCTATACACTGGAATCCTCCAGAATTGTTAAACTCCTCACTATAATAAAGAGAAAAAGAGAATCCCACAACAGAGATCTCCTCCTCTCAATCACTACCTAAAAATCATGACTACAGGAGAGGAAGGAGAGAGAACTTGCAGTTTACGAGTCATTTTTTTTTACCAGTGACTAAGTGCTCACACACTGATAGAATACAGTACCACCACTGCTGCAGCCATTTACCACCTATGCTCTCAATCCCCTTACCTTCATTCAACAAGATACCAAGAAAATTAAGCTCCTCCATCTGAAAATACTTCCACTTCTCCTGCACAGGACACTTTGGTCTTCTTTGACAAATAAAAGTAACCTTAGATTTGGAGGTGTTGACTCTTCAGTGAAACACCTACACATACATAAGTGAAAAACTTCAATGCAGACCACAGATCATTCACTTGAGATGAATAGCAAAACACAGCCTAAAAACAAAGATGCTACCTCACAACCCCAAAATGGGCACTCTTCGGACATTGGGTGTACCCTGATTTCCTGTCAAAGTAAATAAGCCGGAAGGCAGGGCACAGCATTGCTGCAGCCCTAAAGCCACGATGATGCATATGACTTAATGGCAAAAATCTGGATAGAACTCATGGCACTAGAACCCAGTCGTACTGTAGCAACTCCCTTCCCCAGAAAACACTCTGGGTACACAGTCATATGTCCTCTCGATGTGTAGAGAACAGAGAATACTGGCAAAATCTCATGACCTCTTCAATATTAGTGTAAGGTAAAAAAATGATTCCCTCTTCTACAGAATTAATGGAATCTATATGACATCTCCTGAATTGGAGGCTCAATTACTGAACAGCACACTAGCGTACGCTTTTTCTGGGGTGCCTGTGTATTGTGACTCCTCTGTAAAATACAGTTATGTATGTAAACGTACCATTACAGTACATATTCAAATGATCACTGCTGCAGTAGAGTAAGCTATACGGATTATATCCTGCTACGGATACAACATCCAGCCAGCTTCTGAAACTTCAGGATCTTCCATGTGCCAAACTGTTAAACAACTCAAGTTGAGTTGACTAAAAGACAGGTTTGGGTGCAAAACCCTTCAGAGCTTTCATACAAATTGACAGGGGGAGGTTATGACTGGAAAGGATGTTGACAAGAACAAAAAACTAATGTTCACACCCTGGCATAAAAAATACACCAAAAAAACAAGGTGGATGGATGGAGGGAGTGGCTACTGCAGCAGTGATTATTCGAACATCTAATGTTAAGGTAAGTATACTTACACGACTGTACTATGTTCAGCATACTTATCGTTTTTGCAGTAGTCTACTCTGTTATCAGTAGATTACCATAGCTTAGAACATCTGAGAGGAGGAAGGGGAAGGATCTAGAAGCCCCTGGAGAATGGGCCTAGAAAAGCCTAACCTAGACACAGAGAAGGAATCTGGCTTCTAATGCTTTGTAAAAGTATATACAGAGGACCAAGTTGCAAAATCTTGAAAACTGTGTCTGACCCTTTCCAAAAAGCCAGAGATGAAGCCACAGCCATGGTAAAGTTTGCCTTGACCCTCGGGCCGCCACTGAAAAAGATAAACAGATAAATAAAACTGACCCTGCCTGGAACCAGTTTTGTTGTAGCAGGAATACCAAATAGTAATAGTCTGAAACTATCATTTCGAAATAGTCTGCTTTGACACAAGTTGTCCCTTTTTACCTTCACAGAAAATGAACAGCTGGTTGGAAATCATGAAATATTTTGTTCTGTCAAGATAGTACATCCAAGACATTAAGTATCCTTTCTCATTTTTTGGGTTCACGAAGAACACAAGCAGATGTACAGTATAGGGCTTAAAGTAAACGTGGACACCACTTCAGACATGAACAAAGGAATACTTCTCAAAGAAACCTTGTTTCTGTGAAAAATGAGATACGGTAAACCCACCATAAGAGCTTGAAACTCAGCCATTCTTCTTGCAGAGCAAGGGTGTAGCCAGGCATACCCTTGTACTCAAATAAGTACATTTTTTTTCTGAGCATCACATCAATATGGCTTTTTTCAGTCATATTATGTCTATAACTGTCTAAATAAATGCCACAATCAACAGGTACAATACGGCTAATCTAAAAGCAATGTCCTTAATAGTTTTAGGGGAAGAAGCTGAAAATGCTGCTTACATTAATTAAGTGGTAGGGGGCGGCATTTTGAGAGATATGTCCGTTTTTAAGTGATAGGTGTCTGGGGGGTAGCACTAAGAGCTTGTTAAGTACTAAATGAAATTTGCTTGCTACATCCCTGTTGCAGAGGTCATAGCGATCAATAAAAATGTTTTCAATGCTAAGAACCTCAAGTCAGTCAGATAATCTGATTGAAATGATGCAAGTGTTAGCTTGTTTAACAAAAACTTAAAACCCCAAGGAGGAGTCACCTGTTTTCTTGCAAGTCTCTTATGTACTGTACTACCCATTTCAAAAACATTTTGATGTGAGAATGCATTGAAAGAGGATGTGCCATGGGCAGAAAAGTACAGTTTTGTACCTACCATAAATGTAGATGTTCGAAGATCCACATTGCTGCAGTCCTTACACTTGGGTAGTCCCCTGTCCTCGGTCGGCCCGAATATCAAAGTATAAGGCTGACGTCGGTCAAGGCGCATTTGACTGACATCAGGACGTCAGGGTACAAATGCGCATGACCGACGTCATATCCTCAGTCTTTTCTTGCCCCAGATGTCAGAAGACCCTAAAAATAAAGGTCAAAACCAAAAGACAGCAAACAACCAACCAACCACCCTTGCACTAACTATATGTACAATATATACAATATACACAAATGTACAACCCAACCCACACAACCACCTCTAACTGCAGAGGGAAGGAGGGAGGGTAATTGGACTACAGCAATGTGGATCTTGAACATCTACATTTATGGTAGGTACAAAACTGTACTATGTTCTTCATCTCACATTGCTGCAGTCCTTACACTTGGGTAGAATCCCAAAGCAGAGGAAAGGGAGGATGGCTAACTACAAGGAAGCAGGAGCTGCCAAAATGCCCTGCAAAACAGCAGTAAACCAGCCCTGGATTTAGAGTAAAGTGGCAGGTGATAATGCCTAGAGAAAGTATGCACTGAACTCCAAGTAGCTGCCTCCAAAATATCCTTGGTTGCCACTCCCTCAAAAAGGTGTTGAAGTGGCAGTAGCCCTAGTGGAATGAGGCCTAATCCCAGCTGGAACTTCCTTGCCATGATGGGAATAACAGAAAGCAATGCAAAACCCAATCCACTTAGAAATAGTTTGTTTTGACACAGGCTTGCCCTGAGAACTCAAAGCAAAAGAAACAAACAACTGCTGAGACTGCCTGAACCCTTTAGTTCTGTCCAAATAATAACGCAACTGCCTGTGTACATCTAAAGTGTGCAAAATCTTTTCCCTTTATTTTGGGGATTTGCATAAAAAGTAGGCAAATGAATAGTTTGGTTTAAAGCCACACTAGAAACCACCTTAGGCATAAAGGAAGGATTAGTACGTAATGATACCCTATCCTTATGAAAAATCAAGAAAGGCTCAACCGCCATAAGGGCCTGCAATTCAGAAACCCTTCTTGCAGAGGTAATTGCCAACAAAAAAGCAGTCTTCCATGATAAATATTTCAACTCAGAAGTAGCTGCAGGCTCAAAAGGTTGTAGAGTGAGTTTCTCCAACACAAAATTGAGATCCCAAGCAGGAGTAGGAGCTCTTCGGGGGTCTTATATTCTTTGCCCCTCTAAGAAATTGCTTGAACAAAGGATGAGAAAACAATGGTGGGTCACAATCATAGTGAGCCGAAATTGCTGCAGCATGAACCTTAATAGAAGAGAAAGACAAACCTTTGTCCAATAACTCAGTAAGATATTGAAGAGCCACACTCAAATTAGGCTCAGAAACATCAAAATCTTTTGCTGCACTCCAAAATAAAAATCTCTTCCATTTATCTGCGTACACTTTCCTTGTACTAGGCCTTCTAGCTTCCAAAATCACATTCAAAACTTGTTGTGGAAGTTGAGACCCTCTATGGTTCAAAACAGAATATGCCAGGCTGTTAGGTGAAGCGAGTGAAGCTTGACATTCAGCAAATGGCTGTCCTCCTGTGACAATAGGTGTGGAATCGAAGGCAAAGGCCATGGAGGCTTCCGTACCAGACTTCTCAATAATGGGTACCAGTGCTGTCGAGGCCAATCTGGAGCTATTAAAATCATCCTTGGCTTGTCCTGTCTGACCTTTAGAAGTACCTTTGGGAGGACAGGCAGAGGAGGAAAGGCATACACATGAAGATTGCTCCAATTGAAAGAAAGAGCATCCACTCTCCAAGCTGTGGGATGAAACGTTTTTGTGCAAAACTTTGGCAGCTGATGGTTCAGTGGAGAAGCGAACAGATCTATGTCTGGAGTTCCCCATGACACTGTCAATTTCTGAAATACAAGAGGATCCAATTTCCACTCGTGGGGATCCATAATTGCCTGCTCAACACATCTGCTAAGGAGTTCTGTGCTCCTGGCAGAAACCTTGCCTGAAGATTGAGCTGTAAACTGAGAGCAGTCTCCCACAAAATCATTGCTTGCCTGCATAGAGGATAAGAATGCGTTCCCCCTTGCTTGTTGATGTACCACATGACAGTTATGTTGTCTGTTAGAATCAACACCTGCCCTGGAAGAAGTAATTCCTTGAAAGCTATTAATGCAAACTGGACTGCTAACATCTCCTTCATGTTGATATGTAGATGTTGTAGTCTGACAGGCCACTTGTTTTGTATCCACTTTCCATTTAGATGAGCTCCCCAAGCTTTGTCTGAGGCATCTGTCGTTAAAATCTGACTCGCCTCTGGCCGGGTCACAGAGAGTCCCTTGTTTAGGTGACATTCCTGAGCCCACCATAAAAATTCCTTTTGAATGCAAGGTATTATTTGAATGACAGTGTCCAGATCCTGGCAGTGCTGTGTCCATACATTTTTGAGATACCATTGTAGCTTCCTCATATGCAGTTTGGCATTGGGAAGCACCAGAATACAAGATGCCATGAACCCTAATGCTTGAAGGACTGTCCTTGCAGTCAGCACGGACTGATGAGATAGTTGATGGAAGTAAAGGGATAGACTCTTTTGTTTGTCCGGGGTTAAAAAGGCTATCTGGGATGCTGTATTCAGTCTCACACCCAGAAAGCACATGTCCTGAGAGGGTACTAGACTGGACTTTATTTCGTTCACAGAATACCCTAGGCATCTTAGCACTGCTATCACATATTCCAAATGATGAAGAAGCTCTTCCCTTCCTTGAGCCAGAATCAGGCAGTCGTCCAAATAAGGATAGATCTGTATTCCTTTTAGCCTGAAGAAAGCTATCACTGGAGCCAGAACTTTCGTGAACACTCTGGGCGCAGTAGATAAGCCAAAGGGCAATGCAGAGAACTGATAGTGAGAAGTCCCAGCTCGAAAACGCAGATACTTCCTGCAACTTAGTCTGATAGGAACATGAAGGTAAGCCTCCTTGAGATCCAAAGTTACCATCCAATGATCTTTGCCCAGCAGAGGTAAAAGCTGCTGCAACGTCAACATCTTGAACTTGGGAATGTCCAGATAAGTGTTGAGGATAGATAAATCCAAAATTGGTCTCCACGTGTTCCCCTTCTTTGGTACTAGGAACAGGCGAGAATAAAACCTAGACCCACTTCTGGCATAGGGACCGGCTGTATGGCCCCTATTTGGAGCAACAGAGAAACCTGCTTGTGAGCCTCTATTCTTTGTTGAGGAGGAACGTCTGGCATGCCTTTGAAAGGAGGCAAGGTATGGAAATAAAACCTGTAGCCGTGATGTATGATATCCAACACCCATCTGTCTTGGGTAATTAAACTCCAATTTTCTTTGAAAAGTGCCAACCTTCCTCCCAAAGGTGCTGCCAGACGAGAAGGCTCTGGCAGCTGAAAAGGTAGGTCATTGGGTCTGTTTACGAAAGGACTGACCCTTGCCCTCACCAAGACTGTGCAGGAGAACTCCCTGTTCTAGGCCTGAAAGAGCCCTGAGCTCTGCCCCTACCACGTCTAGATCTACCCCTAGACTGGGAATCATAAGAAGGATACGCCCACCCCTTAGTAGGCCAATTTCTACTAAACTTTGGAGGCTGGACCTGCAAAAAATCTTTAACAGTCTGCATAGACTTAGCCTTGTCCTCCATTTTCTTTAAAACTGTCTCAACAGGAGGACCAAACAGCACGTCAGATTGTAAAGGAGCATCTAAAATCCTCGTTTAACATGATCAGACAAATTCTGATCCCTTAGCCAGGCATGCCTGCGAAGAACTGACCCAGTGGCAGCCACCCTAGACGAGGCCTGTACAGCATCAAAACCACATTGCAAAGAATGCTTACCCACCTGTTCAGAAACATGCACTAAATCTTGCAACTCTTTACAATCAATACCTACTGCCAGAGCATCAACCTTAGACTTTAATTGTGAAAGGAGATAGTTCTGGTATTTCAACATGTGAAACTGGCAATTCAAAGCCCTCATAGCCAGAGTGGAAGAAGTATAAACTTTCTTTCCCCATCTATCCAAGGCCCTAGCCTCTTTGTCTGCAGGAACAGGATTCTTAACAACAGAAGCCTTAACACCTTTAGGCCCCTGACTAACAGTTTCTGGGTCAGCCCTAGGACTCTTAAAAAGATACTTATGAGCTTCAGGCACCCTGTAATACCTATCCGGCTTAACAGGAGCAGGAGGCAAAGAATCAGGATTAAGAGAAGCCTCTGTAAAACATCTTCTACTACATCCAAAACAGGAGGTATAGCCAAAGGCCTATGCTGGGGTAAAAACAAAAATTCCCTAAGCCTTTTCCTGGAATCAGAGAAGTCCTGACCTTCCCACTTAAAATGCTCCCTCATGGAATGAAGAGTTTCTGAAAAAGAAAAATCCTCAGGAGGAGAAGCAGAAGGAGTAGAATCATCCACATCAGAATCAGAATAAGGAGAATACTCCTGCAAGTCTTCAGCCGAAGACTCTGAAACATCTGAAGCCTGCTCAAAACCCCCCAGCTCAGGCTCCATTCTAGGTCTCTTATCAGGAGGGGGCATAGAACCCCTAATTAAAGTAATCAAATCTTCTGCCATTTTAAGCATATGCTTCTTGGGCACAGTAGCTGAAGAGCTAGGGGTAACACCAACTGAAGCCAAACCTGGCCTGCCCCTGGGAGAAGCCTTTGAAACAGAAGGAGAGGGCCTAGCCACCCTAGGAAGGGAGGGGAGTATAGTAACCTGAGAAGCCCCCTCAGCCTGACTTGCCTCCTGAGAGGCCACATCTTGCAATAATAAGGTCTCACCCTGGGAACACAAAGAAACCTCCAGTGGAGCCACCGGCTCCACTGACACCTCTAAAGAACCGGCGTCCGGTACAGACGGTTCTTCTAGCCTAGGCTTGACTGCCTTGTCCTTGCGCTTCTTCGAAGAAGCGGGCGTCGGAGCATCCGACGGCATTTTATAATTACACCGCTTCCCAAAGACTAACCTTGCACAATCCAACCTTCTCTTTATAGTGCGTTTATTAAATCTAGCACAAGAGCGACAGCCAACAACGCCGTGCTCAGGCCCTAAGCAAGGAATACACAAAGTATGATAATCTCTATGCGGTATCTGTTTCCCACAAGAAATGCAATTATTGACTTTTTCTGACATCCGTAAATCACTGAGGCAAGAAAAACTAAAATATTCCCCAACGGGGTACTTAGCCAACTTTGAACTCGGTCTGAAACTTCGAAATCGAAAAATCTCAGAACGCCAACCGGCACTTGCAATGCTGCTTCTGCATCGGACCATGCGGCAAAAAAGACTGAGGATATGACGTCGGTCATGCGCATTTGTACCCTGACGTCCTGATGTCAGTCAAATGCGCCTTGACCGACGTCAGCCTTATACTTTGATATTCGGGCCGACCGAGGACAGCGGACTACCCAAGTGTAAGGACTGCAGCAATGTGAGATGAAGAGCATCACTGAAATGACTGACAAATGAAGCTTGAAAGAAGAGTAAGACAGGCCACAGGAGAGTAACTCACAAAATTATTGCAAAACCAGAAAAAACACAAGCCCTCAATGGGTGCTGGCTATTTTGATGGCACCAACTAGAAAATATTTTCCATTTGCTTACATATAATTTTCTAGTAGCAGGCTTTCTTGCTTCCATTAGTACCTGCTACACATCCTCTGTTAACAGTTGCATAAAAGGTACTAAGACCCTACTTTCCAGGCAGTCAGTTGCTTGGGATCAGGATGCACCACACACCCCTCCTTGTGTGAATAGATACAGTGTTCGAGGAAGCTTGTGGTAATTGTCCCTGGACAATTCCAAAAGCAGGGTGAACTACTGCTGCTGGGGTTAGAAGCGAGTCCCCACAAGAATCCCGGGGGACTACTTCTGTTCTGAATCTTCAGAAGTACCATGGATATAAATGAAAAGGGTGGAAGGTCATATAGGAATATTCCTGTCCAAGGAATATGAAAGGTATTTGTAATTCCAGGCCTTCTTATATGGAATCCTGGAGTAAAACTTCGTTAGTTGATTGTTTAGAGAGGAGGCAAAAAGGTCTACTTGAACTCCCCACAGACCAATCAAATCTTGGAAGACCTCCAATCTAGTTTCCACTTATGAAGGTATACCTTTGCCCTGTACTGCTTCTTTGTGTCATAAGTTTGCTCCAACAGGAATGTAGGATGCCTAGAGAGTGAAACTGTGCTGTAACGCTACTTCCTATGTCAACATGGCTGGTCTGCATAGGGGGTAAGATCTGGTTCCCACTTGCTTTATGTACAACTTCACTGTGGTATTGTGTGCAACAACTTGAAGCGGTCCTGGGGACCAAAGCTGATTCACAGAGTTGAGCACCTTGACAAGGACAAGCATCTCATTTACATTTATGTGCTTGGGTCTGTTTCTGTTGTCCCAGACACCTTGCACTTTTATGCTTCCCAAGCAAAGTCCAAGGCATCTGTAGCAGTTGTTTTGAAGCAAGAGTGGAGAAAGGGAGACCTGGATTCAGGAATAATCAATGTCTACACCAAGTGATTTCTCTTCTCACAAATCCCAGAACTGGAATCTAAAAAGTTAATGGATGTTGGTACTGGGATCAAAGTGACATCAGATATCATTGTATCTTTCTCATGTGGAGTCTTGAAAGCGGTATTATGAGAATCATCTATGCCATGAGACCTAGAATCCTGAGGTATTCCCCTCGCAGTGACTGAAGACTGAATGGAAAACCTCTGGAATAATCTAAATACAGAGCTATCTTTTCCTGTGTAAAAAAAAATCTCTTTGTATTGAGGTGTCTAGCAGACACCCAGGAACACAATCTTGTGTGATGAAGTAAAGAATGACTTTTAAATGTTCTCCTGGAATCCTTGCCTGTATAGATCTCTCTGCTTAATGAGATGTTCCTTAACCTTTGTAAAAGACTGCAATATAAGCAAGTAATCTAAATATGGAAAATGTGGATATCCTGCAGCCTGCAATATGCTACGGCAGGAGCTAGACACTTTGCGAACATTCTTGGGCCACTGGATAGCCTAAAGGATGAGGCAGAGAACTGTTAATTTCATCCAGATACACAAAACCTTAAAAAAAGTCTGAAAACTGGGTGAATAGAATGTGACAGGCATCTTTTAAATCTAAGGCTACCAAAAAAACTCAAATGGGAAGGAAGCTTCAACAAGCTGTAAAGTGAAAGTATTTTGAACTTTGGCACTACCACATACTGGTTTAGGAAGGAAAGATCCAGAACTGGTCTTCATGTGTTTTCTTTCTTTGTTGCTAAAAATAATTTAAAATAAAATCCTTTTCCCCACTGGGCATGAGGAAAGTATAGTCGTTTAAGATCTTACCATAACAGTAGATGTCATTCTCTTCACTTTTGCAGTATTTATTACAATAGGGATCCCCTGCCAAGGGCGGCCTGACATCTGGCCAGTGTGCCAAAGCCTTTAGGTTGCTTTAAGGTATGTTATATGTCACACACATGCTCCTCGCATAGCACAGGGCACAGAGGTGACATCCAGATGTACCATCCTAAGAACTGAGAGCCCCAGTAGAAATGCCAGTCCAAGGAGAACAGAGATAATCAAAACATCCATAAGAGAAAAGGGGGGGGGGAGTGAGGAAGTGGAATACTGCAACGGGGGGGGGGGTTTAGGAAGTGGAATAATGCAACAGTGGAGAGAAGGACGTCTACCGTTATGGTAAGATCTTGTACAACTGTACTATGTTCTTCCATTTCAATGACTGCAGTATTCATTACAATACAGAGAGTCCCAAAGCTCAGGAAGACAGGGAGGAGAGGAAGGACCAGCAGAGCTCTCTAGGAACCCACGAAGGATGGCCCTAGCAAAATCAGCTGTATCTCTGGAAATTCCACCTAACTTATAATGTTTGGTAAATGCATACACAAAAGTCCAGGTAGCTGCCTCAAGAATAGAGTTATAGCCAAACCCTGGAAAAAAGCACCAGAAGAAGCCACAGCTCTAGTAGAATGATCTTTAAAAGAATAGGAAGGCTCTTACCATGAAAGGAATAACAAAAACAGATGGCTTTAGAAATCCAAGAAAAATAAGTTATGACTTACCATAATGTTCCATATGTGTTGTCGATCTTCTTCTATTTGTGGGTATGGTTCTGATCCTTGGAACTGATCTGGCTGATATATTGCTCGTGTCAGACAAAATAAAAATCTCTCAAGCTACTAGTCTATCCACAATGCCCGTCTATAGTACCTCAGATCAAATTTGTAGGCTTACAGAAGAGGACACCCTAACTCAAGCCAGAAACCATGTCCAAGGTGTATTCTAACAAGGAAACCCAGGACAGCATGTTGCTCCACCAGAACTATATAAGAAGGGGCAAGTGAGGTGGGGTGCAAGAATAAATGAAGATCGACAACACAAATGGAACGTTATGGTAAGTCATAACTTCATTATCTGATGTTGTCAATCTTCATCTATTCTTGATTTGAGGGACAGAGTGCCCAGCTACCTTAAATCCTGGGTGGCCCTATGGAAGAACATCCCTGAGAACCATACAACCAAAGGAGACTCTCCATCTGGATACCATATCCAATTTGCAATGAGTAATAAAGCTATGTGGAGCAGCCCATATTGCAGCTGTGCAAAATTCTGACATGGAAGCTTTAGAATGAAAAACAGCTGAAGTCGCCATAGATCTGGTGGAATGTGCCTTCACCGGCATAGTCTTAGATTCTTTTTCATGTAAATAAAAGAAATGCAATCCTTAATCTTGATAGAGTAACCTTATTTGCCCAAGGTTGCGCTTGCAAAAGATACATATAACTGTTCTGATTGTCTAAATTGCTTAGTTCTGTCCAGATAAAAAAGTAACTGCCTGCGCACGTCCAGAAGGTGCAAGGAGTATTTGCCTTTATTAGAAAAATTTGGGAAAAATACAGGCAAGTCTATAGATTGATTGATATTGGCCTCTGAAATCACTTTAGGAAAAAAGGACGGGTTTGTTCTGAGTGACACACTTTTAAGGAAAACTAGATAAGTGGCTTTAGAACACAGAGCCTGCAATTCGTAGACTCGTCTTGCAGAGGTGATAGCTATAAGAAGCAATGTTTTAAAAGAAAGAAACTAAGTCACAGGTAGCTGCAGGTTCAACTGGAGGTAATGTAAGAGACTGCAATACAAAAGTCAAGTCCCATGGTGGTAGAGGATCCTTGAATGGGGGCTTTAAATGAATGGTGCCCTTAAGAAAAACCTTACAAAGCCTGTGGGAGATTAAGGGCTGATCACTGAAACTGTTAGGGAAATTTGAAACCGCTGCCAAGATAATCTTAATTGTGGAAGCAGAAGGTCCTTTACCAAAAATGGTAGCTAGAAACTCTAGAACTTTTTCTACTGGCAATGAAAAATGATCCAGACCATTAACACAAGCCCAGATAGACAATCTGTTCCATTTATTACTGTAGAGATTCCTGGTCAATGGTTTATGGGATGCCAACAAAATGTGTCGCACAGAAGATGGAATGTCATTATGCCCGCCAACTAACGGAATTGGAAAAACCAAGCAGTTAGCTTGAGGGTCTGTAGACTGGGGTGCACTAGTCCCGGAGGATGGCACAGAAGATCCAGAACTCGGTCCAGAATCCACAGATGGCTAACTAGATGAGGCCAAAGGAAAGGAAACCATATTTGTCAAGGCCAGTAAGGTGCAATGAGGATTACTTTGCTTCTCAACCGATCTGCTTTCTCAAGAAAAAGAGGGATCACAGAGAATGGGGGAAAGGCATAAAGGAGACCTAGGGGCCAATCGAGAGGAGCATCTCTGGGGGACTCAACCTGAGGAGAAATTAGGGCAAAGTATCTTCTGCACTTGTTGTTCAGGGGTGAAGCAAACAGGTCACAACAAGGCTGGCTCCAGCGAAGAAAGATTTTCTTCCCCACTCTGGAGTTGAGACCACTCATGAGAAATAAGGATGCTTCTGGTCAGTTTGTCCGCAATAATGTTTGAACTCCCTGGGTTGTGCATTGCTATCAGAAAGCAGTTGGAAATTATGACCCATTTCCACACTCAAAGGGCTTATCGATACATCGGGTAGGACTTGGCTGCCCTGTGTTTGTTGATATACCAGGCTATGGACATGTCTGATTGAATAGCTATCGTCACTTGAGATAAGGCAGAATGAAATGCTTGCAGCGCTAGAAGCAGTGCCCTCAGCTCCAGAAATATGCAGATTGGCCTCTGGAGGGGATCGAGTGCCTTGGACCATCTTCCCCAGATAAGGCCCCCCCCAACCTATCTGGGAAGCATCCGTGGTCAATATGGCCTTGAGACAAAGGGACAGCCTAGAAGAATCTACTTGGACTGCATCCACCAAAATAGGGTGCTTTTGCACCAGCTGGATACAAAAAACAGGTGATTCATAGGGTGGGTTAGAATAGGCCACTGGTTTACAAGCAGCCACTGAAGAAGTCTCGTGTCAAACCTCGCCAGTGGGACTAACGTGATCACTGCTGCCATGGAGCTCAATGCTTGCAGAATTTGCTGAGCCAGTATTTTACTTGAAGAAAGAACAGGGTGAACCTGCAATTGTACTTTCTGCAAACTGTGGTAGGGAAGCGATGCCACACAAGACAGAGTGTTGAGACGAGCTCCAATGAATTCCATATCCTGAGAAGGGGTTAGGTGAGACTTTCAAAGATTAACCATAATGCCCAACTGTTGAGATAGCTCCAGAATGAAATCCATTGTTCATAGAAGTAGATGCCTGGGGGAAGCAGTGAGGAACAAGTCGTCTAGGTAAGGAAACACCTGGAATCCATGCAGCCTCAAATGTGCTATGACCGCTGCCATGTATTTGCTGAACACCCTGGAGGTTGTGGTGACACCAATGAGCAGCACTCTGAATTAGTAATGACTGGCTCTTAGCCGGAAGCAGATAAATGTTTTCTGAGTTTGTCCATCTTTATGTGGAATTGCTTCACTGTATAGTTTTTCAGATCTCTGCTGAAGGTGCCCCCCCCCTCTATTTCTCTGTGTCTTAAGTTGGTATAACTGGCTACATCCTGTGTGTTATCTGACCATCTCAAGGATTACTTGCATACAGTTAGACCCACTTAGTAAAAAATTCTGCAGATCATTGCTAGAGCCTTCCTGTGTCCTGAAAGAGTGCTCTTCAAACTATCTGGAGATATACAGAGCTGAGTATATTTTTCTGGCACTTCAGAGTTGTGTACTGGTAATTGTCGCTTGACTAATTTTATATCATTGCTGGCTGACTTCAGAGTTGCGCACTGTTATTTTTGCTTCACTGTATAGTTTTTCAGATCTCTGATGAAGGTGTTGGTTTTCCCATACCCACCCCCTCCCTATTCCTGTGTTGTTTAAATTTGGAGGTTTTTGCAGTTGCCCGCCCGTATCCAGGACTGCATGTAAGCTTCTGAGCCCCCCCCCCCCAAGCTTTCTGTGTTGGAGGGAAGCCTTCTAGCTTATCAGTGGGAGTGGTAAGCACTAGGTAACCTATCTACCACATAAGGAGTGGTTCTGGCCCAGAAATTGTAGTTATTGGCCATTTGGGCAGTTTTTCCATCTCTCTCAACTTTCTGAATAAAAAGCCCCATTTGCACTTGTTTCCCCTTTCCTGTAACTAGTTAAGTCCAGATACAGATTCTTACTTTTAGCACTTGAATTTGCTTATTCGTGATCAGCACTTGTTCAGAACTTGTAAGCACTAAATAACCTACTAATTACTACAGCACTCAACCTTCCTCATTACCTAGAGGAAATCAGTTTTGGTACTTATTTTCCTCACTTGCTTATAGAAAAACAGCTCTTGTACTCACTTTCCTCACTTATCTAGAGGAAAATAGCTTTTTTATTCAGGCATGTCCAAGGGTCAGCTCCCAGTGTTCTCTCCTGTCTATCTGATTAATCTGGGCATCTTGGGGCAATGTAGAAATTGCCTGATGTACACAGACAACCCTCTCCTCCTACCACCCAACACTACAACCTGTGAGAGATGCACTTATCTAGCCAAACTGGAGGTAAAGTTCTCTCCAATCAAGACTGAACCTGACAGTCAAGAGGAGAAGATAAACACTTGCACCACACCACGCTCATCACATAGTCTCACTAAATCTACACCACCAAAATCCACACATAGAAACACCAAAACATTCGCGGAGGCTCTCAATAATAATCTGCTCAAGCAACAGAGACCTCCAAAGCAGAAATGCAAGCAACCTCTACCCCTCCAACACAACCCAAATGACACACAGCCCGCAGACTCAATGTGCCACTCAACCACAGCCAATAAGGCAAAACAACGTACCCAACACACTAGTCATAGGCGACGCTATAGTCAGGCACACTGATGTCCCACTCACCAGGCTAAACAAGGAGAAGGTTACTGTCAGCTGCCTGTCGGGTGCCAGGATCCGCCACATAACCCACGCACTCAGCTCACTCCACAACAAGTACAAATATGACTCTGTCATTGTCCATATTGGTGTGAATGACCTGAGACGTACCTCCCTGGACTACATGAAAAGAGACATGGAAGAGCTCTTCGATCTTGTAGGCCAGACAGGTATGACCCTAGCCCTGAGTAGCATTCTGCCATCACCCAGAATGATGCCGCAGTACAAGGACAAAATGACTGACTTCAACAATTGGCTAAGCTTCTGGTGCCATTCTAAAGGGATCCAGTATCTGTCTGCCTGGGAGGACATGGTCGACAGACCACAATGCTTTGCCAGAGATGGCCTGCACCTGTCACCCATGGGATTCCGGATACTGGCTAAGGTTCTTGCCGCTCCAATAGTGCCTTTTTTAGGCAAGGTTCAAATGACAAATTCATAACCGTAACAGGAACAGGAAAGCAAAAACTGAGGGTGATGCTACTCAATGCTAGAAGTCTAAATCTCAAAATGCACTCACTCGAGGCACTCCTTAAAATGGAGAACATTGATATCTGTGCAGTGACTGAGACCTGGTTCAAGGCTCCAGAGAGCACCCCTGCACTACCAGGCTATAACTCATACCACACTTTTTGCCCATGTAACCTGGACCGGAACACCAAAGGCAGAAGTGTGTTCATATTCATTAAGGATATCCACACCTCCAGGCTAGTTGCTCAGCATAATGCAGCCGAGGTTATCCAAGTGCAACTAACTCTGGGCAAAACTGCAATCCATATTGTAGCTTGCTACAGATCACTCACCATGCCCCAAGATTCCCACTCCTCTTTTCTTGATGTACTGGAAAATATTAGGGTTCAACCAAACACCCTAATAGTGGGCGATTTCAACTACCCCACCATTAACTGGGAAAACTACTCATGTACCAACTCCTTCACTCAATGCTTTCTGGAATTCATAAACTCCAATGCCCTGGATCAACTTATCCACACCCCCACCAGGGGCAACAATATCCTGGATCTAGTCATTACCAATATGAATGACCGGTGTTCCACACCTGAAGGCAATGCCTCACTGGTCCGCTCCGACCATAAGCTAATTACCCTAGATATCCACATCCTGCCTCCACCCCCATTAAGGAAACCATGATAAAAAATTTCTCCAAAGCCAACTTCATGCTTCTTAAGACAGAAGTGGTGAACTTCATGACACCCATGCAGATGGACAATACAGTTACGACTACTGAATCCTACACAATTGCACTTTATAAGCACTTACATGAGTGCATGGATTGTGCTATCCCAAACAGAAAAAGACACTATCCTCCAAAAAAAGGAAGCCAATCTGGTGGTCCCCTGCCATAAACAAACTGTACAACAGAAAGAAGAAACTCTTGCAAAAGAAAGTAAAATCCCACAAGTGGAGGAGCTCCCTGGTCAGCCTCAGTAAGAAGCTGCAATCCCTGATAAAATCCTCCAAAGCTAGTTACGAAAACAAAATTGCCACTGATTCTAAAGATAACCACAAAGCATTCTATAGCTATGTCAAGAATCTCAATGGCAACACTCAGATCTAATTTGAGTTACAGCACAATGGCACTAAATATACAGACCCAACTGATATTGCCAACATCCTGGCAGATAGGTTCAGTGCTAACTTTACCCCCCTCTCACCCCCTAAAGAGCCCATCTCTATACCGGAAGAATGCAAAGTTCGTGTAATCACGGCTGCACAGGTAAAAAACACACTCTCCAAAGCCAAGAACACAGCATCCATGGGACCAGACAACATCCCAGGCTGCGTTCTACATGAACTACAGATCGAACTGGCACCCCACCCAAGTACCATGTTCAATCATAGCCTCACCTCAGGCTTTGTGCCTGCTGAATGACGCACAGCAACGGTTATCCCACTCCACAAGGGGGGAGCCACCACGGACCCCGGGAACTACCACCCCATTAGCCTGACGAGCCTGGTCTGCAAGGCCATGGAACTTATAAACAAAGATATTGGTAATCTCCAAACTCTGGATCCCACCTAGCTCAGGTTCGTAAAAGGCAGATCATGTCTCCTAAACCTGATAGGCTTCTTTGAAGCAGTCACCAAAGCCATAGACAAGAGTAAGGTGGTTCACACAGCCTATCTAGATCTTGCCAAGGCTTTTGACACCATCCCCCACTCTGGAATTATAGATAATCTCACTAAACTAGGTATAAATACCTATGTCACACGATGGGTTGCCAACTGGCTCACTGACAGAACCCACACTGTGAAAGTAGCAAACTCCAAATCCGACTTCAGACCAGTGACAAGTGGAATACCACAGGGTTCAGTCCTGGGTCCTCTCCTGTTTGGTATCTACTTCTCTGAAGTACAGGCTAACACAGAAGGTCTTTGGCTAACGAACTTCACATATGACTGCAAACTAAGAGCCATAATCAAAACTCCTAACGATGTGGACATCCTACAAAAGGGCCTCACTGAGACAGATGCCTGGTGTCAAAGCCATGGCCTCAAGCTCAATGCCAAAAAGTGCATTGTCATCCCCTTTGGTAAAAACTCTGTACCCATGAACTACAACATAGGCGGTAGTATACTTAACACTGAAAGTTTGATAAGATACCTTGGGACACAGGTGGACAGTAGTCTCTCCTTTGATAATCACATCGCCACAGTAGTCAGGAAATCCTTCTACGTGGCACACCTCATCACAAAAGGTTTCTCATCCAGAAAAAAGAGGTCATTGTTCCACTCTACTCATCACTCATTAGACCCATTATAGAGTATAATGCCCCTTTTGGTATGTACCTCACAAGACATCTACAACTGGAAAGGCCGCAGAAATACCTCACAAAGAAGATTACCGGCGTCAAACAGATGCCCTAAGCAGACTGTCTCAAAAAACTCCAGCTTTACTCCATCGCATATCGCCGACTCAGAGGTGATCTCTGCCTAACATACAAAGCTATGTCAAATGCAGAGCTGTTGGACATGCTCCACTTAAAGAAATCCCAATCCCTCGGAGTTACACGCTCTAGGGACCTAAACCTTGTCACCACATTAAACAGAACATGCCGGAGGGATAGATTCCAGTCCCAGAGACTTCCCATACTCTGGAATAAACTATCTATCTATATCAAACAAAGATCCTCATTAGCACTCTTCAAAAAAAATCTTGATGATTGGATGGGAAATAGGAAATTCACCCCGGGGATCACCTCTGTGGCTCTGCTCGACAGTGGCACAGGAAAATCATTTTCTTGGGTGGCAAAAGCCAGGGTACCTTTTTGGCTGGGCTTGTATAGGTCCCAGGGCTGATAGCCTAGTACCTACCTATGAACCTATGTGTCTTGAAAGTCGATCGAGCACATCCAATTGTTTTCCTCTGAGAAGGGAAGTACTGACTGAACTGTGACCATCTGAAATTTTGACTGCTGGACAAATTTGTTTAGAATGCTATGATCCAAAACTGGCTCGTCCCTTGTCTTCTTTGGCACTAAAAAGAATCTTGAGTAAAATCCAAATCCTAATTGATCTGGTGGGACTTCTTGGATGACTCTTTTTCTAGCAGCTTTTGTATTTCTAATGCTGCTTGAGCCCTCTGACTGGGTGGAATGTCAGGGAGTCTTGCACGGGTTCTTGAGTAAAGGGTGAAGGGGATTAAATAACCTCTAGAAATAATCCTTAGCATCCAGGCATGGGTAGTTATGCATCACCAGGCAGTTGGGTGCAAGGAGAATCTTCCCCCGACTGCCTCCAGAGGCTAACAATTGGGCCTACTTTCAGGAGGACTGATAGGGTGGACCAGAGGAAGACTCCCCTGGAACCCTGATTCTGTAAACAACCCCTGCCTCAGGGACGGCGTCTTCCATTGTAATTCCCCTCTCTGCCCCGAAGGGAGTCAGTACCGCATGTCCTGGAAAGGCTTCTGGGACTTAAACCACATTTTGCCACTCCTTTGATTTCTGGAGTAGGATCATTTAGGATATGACCACAGCAGACAGAGTCTTTCCATCCTTTTCACACCTGGACAGAATTTCCTCAACTTTGGACCCAAACAATGAGGATCCCATCAAAGGGAGCATTGACAAAAGAAGCCTTGAATGGTTCAGCAAACTCGAACAGGTGCATTCAAGTATGTCGTCGAATAACAACACCTGAACCTGCAGACCTGACGCAATGAGCCTCATGGATGAATACAAAAAACTCCCGGGCAGCTACCTGAGAGGCCACCTTTTCTTGGACCCCCTCACTTCTCTCACCAGGGTATCTGACAGCGTCTTGACCAGATCCCTCAGAAGTCTAGCAAAATGTGCCAAAAAGTTCAAGGACCTGATGGAGAAGGTCGAGGATGAATAGACCAGCTTCCCAAATCTGTACATCTCCCTGGACTCTCAGTTAGGGGGATGTGCAGTAGAAGTTTCCTCAGCTGGTTCTTTATTGGTGATGGCCACTCCCACCATGGCATCAACTACTAAGCCCTTTGCCCAGTGTGGATGATCCTCAATAGCAGAAAGTATTTCGTCAGGTCTCCGGTGGACAGGTTCTACAGAGTCAGGAGCCTTCCAAGGCCGCTGAGCGATCAATTTAATTAATACATCAGAGGGCGGGGTCACCCAGGAGGTAGACAGGCAAGCAGCAAAGGCCTGCAAGTGCACAGATTCCTCAGAGGAAGGGTCTTTGGGCTTCCAATCACCCCTCTGGTTTAGGATCTCAAGAATGTCTCTGAAGAAGACGTCTTTCGGGGGGGGGGGTGACCATGGGAAACCCTTCCCCTCATCGAAATCTATGTCCTCCATGATGGATTAGTCAGGAGAATCAAAGTGTTTCCTCTTACACAATTTCTTACAAGGTGGCTCTTCAGTGGGAGCATCTGAAGAGGACTCGAAGAGGGTATGCCTTTAGTAAGCAAGTCTTATGTCCTTGGAGCTCACTGTCCAGGGATAGAGGTTGGAGGTAGAAACAATAAACATGGGGTTAAAGAGTGATACTCCAGTAACACAGGAGCCACCTGAGATGAGGCAGTGGCCAAGGCTCTTTCCATGGCTTGAAAAGCAGGACCCCCAGAGGAGGGATGGCAGCACGGAGCCAAGACAGACAAACTTGGAACAGGGGTCACAGCCCGCCCAGAGACCGACCTGACAAACAGGAACAGAGGACGGGTCCTCTGTCGGTGCAGCCCAAAGAGGCAAGGTCTGCTCCATAGAAAAAAAACAGAGCTGACTTGAACCCCTCAGGCCCAACATTGAAGACATGGTCCCGAAGGCACCAAACGCGTCAGTGCCATACCCAGAGTTGAAGACAAAAATTGTCAGTGCCGAAGTTATTGGAACCTGTGAAGTCAGAGTAAAGAGCTCTAAAGCCTGTGATGAGGTGGGAAGAGGAGAATAAGAAGGGGTTGTAGGAGAGAAATCCCTGCACCAGAAGGGAGAGGGGGCTGAGAAGATGAGGGAAGAACCCTAGTTGTCAGGATCTGATCCACCAACCTTACTATATCAACTTCTGAGATACTTATGGTGGAGCGAACAGACAATCTAGAAGGAGACTCGGGTCTCTCTGGAAAGGAGCTAGGGAGCTGCCCAAAGGAGGGATCAATGGAGGGAGAATTAAGTGGTCCAGGGCTGCGTAGAAATATCAGTCTTCGGCACTGTCTGCGGGGTCAGGGGAGATATTAGCACTGACGCAGCAGAATCGTAGCTAAAGTAGAAGTAGTAGGAGTCGTAGGTTGAGTGTGCGTCAAAGTTGGTGTTGATGGCACTGGTAAGAGTAATGGTGTCAAAGATTCAGTCCTTTCCGAAAGCTTCAGAACCTTAGATTTCAGTTCCGAAGAGGAACCCCGTAGATTCATGCTTATGCTTTTTAACAGTCGATACCAAGGAAGATGTCAGCACTGAACAGGAAGTTTTGGAACTGGAGGCCAGAGGAGACTAGTCGGCCTTGGACAAGGCTTCTTCAAAAGGGACTTTAAGAAGCTCTTTGAGAATAAACTTATTCCTACATTCTACCAGGGCTCTATTACTGAAGCCCTGTCACACTGTACAGTCAGTACTTAAGTGGGGTGCACCCAAACAATAAACAACAATCATGACCATCAGAGTTTGACATTTTCCTGCTGTACTCTTTCCATTGTTTGAAACCAGTAGTGGGGCTTTTGGATTTTTCTGCCATCGCCCTAAGGGGAAAAAAAAACAAAAAAAAACAGGAGAGTCAGATAGAAAAGGAAGAGGAGAAAAGCTAACAAACAGTCACAACACAAAGGAAAGCACTACCAGCAATAGTAGAAAGATTACCTATGGCAAAGAAAAGAGGGGGAAGGAAACCATCAAAGACAGTAGTGGAAATTACCAACAGTAAAGGAACACACTCATACTAAGGAGTAGACCAGAAAATTAAGGATTCTAAAAATTTTGAGATTAATGCCAGTAACTAAGGTAGAGAAAAAAAGGACAAAAATATAAAGTTTTACTTAGCTACGAGAGAGGAGTCGGCAGGCACGTCTTGTGTAAGAGCAGCAAACGAGATCTGAGGTAATGTAGAGATGGGTATTGTGGGTAGACTAGCAGCTAGAGAGATTTGTTTTTGGCTGATGCGAGCTATATATCTGCTGGATCGGTTTCCAAGGATCGGAACCATATCCACAAGTCAAGATTAAATGAAGAGTGACAGCATCAGATTAAATAACTTGCTTGGACACAGCCAAACCTAAAGACCTAGGATGAAAAGAAACAAAAAGCTGATTGGATTTCCGAAGTCTTAGTCTTGTCTAAATTGAGTTGTCTATACACATCCACTGTGTGTGCCACCTTATCACTGGCTGATTGCAGAGAAAGTGGGCAAACGAATAGACTGATTAAGGGACTCATTCACCACCTTGGCCATAAAAGCATTAGTATGAAGGGACACCCTGTCCTTATGAAACACCAAACAAGGAGAACAAGCCACAAGGGCTTGAAGCTCAAGCATCCATCTGGCAGACGTAAGGGCTAAAATAAGAACAGTTTTCTAAGAGCAAAGTTGCAAGGAAACTGAAGGAGCAGGCTCAAAAGAAGCCTGGGTCAATTTTTCTAAACAAAATTAAGTTCCCAGGGAGATGGAACAGGCTTCCTGGGAGGTCTAATATGAAAGATGCCTTTAAGGAACTGTTTAGCTTAAAATGTAAAAGCTAAAGGAGGTAATAAAGGCAAACAAGCAGAAATAGTGGACAAGTGGGCTTAACAGAAGAATAAGCCAACCCAGCATTGAGCAATTCACACAGGTAAGAGAGAATCAAAGGAACTTCCACAGAAAGTGGATCCAGGTTACAAGAAAGACACCAAACAGAAAACCTCTTCCATTTGGATAAGTAGGATTTCCGAGTAGTTGGTTTCCGGGCCTCCTGCAGGATCCTAAACACGTCCTCAAAAAAAAAAAAAGTGTCTATATCGAATCAAAATCCTATCACCCACAATGTAAGACTGGACAGGTGGGGATGGATGAGAGATCCCTTGTCTTGTGAGAGTAGGTCCACCCTATGAGGTAACGTGTGATGACTGCCCTTGGCTAAATGCAGAAGAGGAGGAAACCAATGCTGTCTCGGTCGAAATAGAGTCACCCACAAGCTTTTGGGAGCATCCAGTTGTACTGTGAACAGGACTTTTAGAATGAGGGGAAGGGGAAGGAAAGCATAAAGAAACATCCCCTTCCAAGAAAAAGAGAGGGTGTCCACCTTCCAAACCAGAGGACCTGGGACTCTGGCACAATATAGAGGTAGTTGTCTGTTGAAAGGGGAGGCAAAATGATCCATTTGAGGAGTACCCCACTGATGTACAATGTCCAGAAACACATCCCTGTGAAGTATCCATTCTTCGGACTGAGTAATGGATCTGCTCAGAGTCTCTGCTACAATGCCTTGACCTGAAGGAATGCACACTACCCGAAGAGTCACTTCATACTAGATAGCTAGTTCCCACACTAAGAGTACCAACTGACAAAGAAAATATGACCTTGTGTCCCATCCTCGTCCCCCGCTTGTTAACATACCACATCACTGTGGTATTGCCTGTAAACACCTTTAGATGGCCTTGGAAAAAAAAAGAGGATGAAAGGCCTGAAAAGCCAACAAAACAGCTCTCATTTCTTTTATGCTGATGTGGTCTTTCTGTTGATGAGGAAACCAGACTCCCTGCACCGTTAGGGAGCCGAAAGCTGCCCCCCTCCCATCCCACGTCTCAGGCATCTGTGAACAGCTCCTGAGAGATACTAGGTGGATGAAAAGGAATCCCTGGCTTGAGAGTAAACTGCTGAGTCCACCACTCAAGTTCCTGCTTGAGACATGGAAGAAGAGGAACTAAAAAATCTAGGGGATAAGAATGGTGAAGCCAAACTGACTTGAAACCACTGAAGTTTTCTTATGTGGAGTTTGGCAAAATGG
This sequence comes from Protopterus annectens, assembly GCF_019279795.1. NCBI lineage: Eukaryota > Metazoa > Chordata > Ceratodontiformes > Protopteridae > Protopterus > Protopterus annectens. The sequence continues at coordinate 1,815,413,961 of NC_056737.1, read as the reverse complement.
AGTATAGGAATTGTGGAAGCCATGAACCCTATTGCTCCCAGGAATTCCATTACTGTTACTGAGGTCAGAGGAAGAAGGGACTGAAAAAAAGGAAATGAGATTTAGGGACTTGGGAGGAGGCAGGGATGCCAGCATAGGAACAGTCTGGATTCTGCACCCCAGAAAGACAAGATCCTGAGAAGGAGTCAGAAAACACTTTTTAAAAATAATAGTGAACCACAGGCTCTGCAGAAGGGAGATTGCAAAATGAAGATTTTGCAACAAAGTCTCTGGAGAGGATGCCTGAAACAGATCACCCAAACAAATAGGGAAAGACTTGGATTCCCTTAGCCGGCAAAAAAGCGATCACAGGAGCAAAGCATTTGGTAAATACCTCTACGGCAGTTGAGAGGCCAAAAGGCAAAGCAGAGCAAGTACAGTATTGTACACTTACCATAAATGTAGATGTTCCAGTGTATTCACTGTTGCAGTCATCACATTTAGATTATCCCTGCCAGGGTAGCCCTCAGCCAGCCCGAATACCAGAGACTTAGTATTTCTGTGTCGGTTGCTGTCACTTGAGGACTGATGTCAGGTCGTCACTAGTATAAAGCAAGGCAGCCGACATCATTACATTAGTTTTTCTTGCCCTAACCTGTCAGAAGCCCCCCAAGGTATGAGGCCAGGTTCTGGTGGAAGAAACTCACCAATGGAAAATAAATACCTGATCGACTTATTTGAGGCAGTTATCAAAGCCGTAGACGAGGGTAAGGTGGTTCACACAGCCTATCTTGACCTCGCCAAGGCTTTCAACACCATCCCCCATTCTGGTATTATAGCTAAACTCACTAAACTAGGTATAAATCCCTATGTCGCAAGATGGGTTGCCAACTGGCTCACTGACAGAGTCCACAGGGTAAAAGTTGCAGACACCAAATCTGACTTCAAACCAGTGACAAGTAGAGTACCACAGGGTTCAGTCCTGGAACCTCTCCTGTTTGGTATCTGAACACAGAAGGCCTCTGGCTAACGAAGTTCACAGATGACTGCAAACTAGAAGCCATAGTAAAGTCTCCAAATGATGTGGACATCCTACCGAAGGGCCTCACTGAGATAGATGCCTGGTGTCAGAGGCATGGCTTCAAGATCAATGTCAAAAAGTGCACCATCATCCCCTTTGGTAAAAACTCTGTACCCATCAACTACCACATAAACAGCAGTCTACTTAACGCCGAATGTGTGATAAGAGACCTTGAAGCCCAGGTGGACAGTAGTCTCTCCTTTGATAATCACATTGCCACAGTAGTCAGGAAATCCTTCTATGTGGCATGCCACATCACAAAAGGGGTCTCATCCAGGAAAAAAGAGGCCATTGTTCCCCTCTACTCGGCACTCATTAGACCCATTATAGAGTACAACACCCCTTTTGGAATGTACCTCATAAGACACTTGCAGCAACTGGAAAGGCCACAGAAGTACATCACAAAGAGGATTACTGGCCTCAAACAGATGCCCTACACGGACCATCTCAAAAAACTCCAGCTTTACTCTGTAGCAAATTGCCTACTCCGAGGAGATCTCTGCCTAACATATAAAGCTATGTTAAACCCAGAGCTGTTGGACATGCTACACCTAAAGAAACCCCAATCCCTCCGAGCTACATGCTCTAGGGACCTAAACCTTGTCACCACAATAAACAGGACATGCTGGAGGGACAGATTCCTGTCCCAGAGACTTCCTATACACTGGAACAAGCTACCCATCTATGTCAAGTTCCTCATTAGCACTCCAAGAAAAATCTTGATGAGTGGATGGGAAATAGGAAATACATCCTGGGGATCACTTCTGTGGCTCTATTCGACAGGGGCACAGGAAGTTTACTTTCTTGGGTGGCGTAAGCCACGGAACCTTGTTGTCTAAGCTTACTTAGGCCCTTGGGCCGATAGCCTAATACCCACCAATGAACCTATAAACCAATATGTCCCTTGTAAGGAAAGGAAAACAACAAGGAAGAAAGGTAATAGAAGGAGAGACAGAAGAAAGGGGGATGGATGGAGGGAGGGAAACCAGGACTGCAACAGTGAATACACTCGAACATCTACATTTATGGCAAGTGTACACAAATGTACTATGTTCTTCATGTTTCACTGCTGCAGTCATCATATTTGGGTTGATTCCCAAAGCTGAGGAAAGGGTGGAGGCAGTCAAGGAAATTAGGGGCTGGCTAGGATGCCCAGCAAGACTGCAGAGGCAAACCCTGCCCTGGATTTGGAGAAGAAAGGCAGGTAGTAATGCTTGCTGAAAGTGTGAACATATGTCCAGGTGGCAGCCTCCAGGGATGTCCCTGGTGTGGACTCCTCTGAGGAAAGCTGCAGAGGTGGAGGCTGCTCTGGTGGAGTGTGTCCTGACCCCCTCTTGGGGGGAGGTTTTCCATGCTGTTTGTAGCAGAAATTGATGCAGTGTGCTATCCATTTGGAAATGGTTTGCTTGGAGATGGCTTTGCCTTCTGCTCCTGTAGCAAACCTAACCAGCAATTGATCAGACTTTCTGAAGAATTTAGTCCTGTCTAGATAAAATCTGAGCAGTCTGTGCACATCTAGAGAGTGAAGAATCCTTTCCCACTTGTTCTGGGGATTAGGAAAGAAGGTGGGCAAATGAATGGATTGGTTGAGAGCCACACTGGACACACCCTTGGGCATGAAGGATGCGTTATTTCTGAGGGACAGCCTGTCAGCATGGAAGATGATGAAGGGTTTCACAGCCATGAGCGCTTGCAGCTCAAAGACTCTTCTGGCTGAAGTGATGGCCAGAAAGAAAGCTGTCTTCCAGGAGAGAACTTTTAGCTCTGCAGAAGGAGCTGGTTTGAAAGGGGGCAGGGTGAGCTTTTCTAGTACAAAGTTAAGGTCCCAAGCTAGGGTTGGTGCCCTTCTTGGTGGCCTCAAATTGCTAGCCCCTTTTAGGAACTGTTTGATCAAAGTGTGTGAGAAAAGGGGCTGCTCTGTGGGAAAATGAGCAGAAATAGCAGAGGCGTGAATTTTTATAGAAGGGAAGGAAAGACCACTGTGTAGTATGTCAGCTAAGTAATCCAGGATGAGGGGGAGGGATGGCTGTGGCACACTAGCTCCCTTGGCCTGGATCCAGGTGCAGAACCTTTTCCATTTGCCAGCGTACGACTTTATGGTGCTAGGGCGTCTGGCCTCACAGTTAACATCTACGACCTGTTTACTGAGGTTGGCAGATTGGTTCGGGGTTAGGGAATAAGCCAAGCTGCCAAATTGAGTGTCTGCAATTGGGGATGTATGAATTCCCCTTCCCTCTGGGTCAGGAGGTTTGGAAACTGGGAAAGATGCCATGGAGGCAGTAGGGACAGGCTGCGCAGCAAGAGGTACCAGTGCTGCCAGGGCCAGTCTGGAGCTATAAGAATGGTCGTTGTTTTTTCCTTCTTTATTTTGAGCAGTACCCTGGGGATGAGAGGAAGGAGAGGAAAGGCATAGACTGCTAGATTGACCCAGGGGAAGGACAGGGCATCCACTTTCTAAGCCATGCAGTGATGCTCCCTGGTGCAGAATGGGCAAAGAGGTCGATTTTTGGGGTGCCCCATTTCTGAGTTATTAGGGTGAAGATTCTTCTGTTGAGCTGCCACTCATGTGGGTCCAGAAGATTTCTGCTTTACTGGTCTGCCAGGGAGTTGAGAGAGCCTGGTACTAATTATGCTAACAGGTATAGTTGCCTGGCCGAGGTTGTGTGCCAAAGGGTCATGGCCAGCCTGTATAGAGGGTAGGAGTGAGTCCCTTCCTGCTTGTTGATATACCACATCACAATGGTGTTGTCTGTTTTGATCAGCAGGGCCCCTGGAGAGAGAAGGGACTTCAAGGTTATCAAGGCGTGCTACACAGCCAACATCTCTTTTTGACTGATGTTCAGAGGGATTTGCTGCGGGCTCCATTGGCCCTGTATGCACCTGCCATCCAGGTGTGCACCCCAAGCATAGTCCAATGCATCTATGTGGAGGGTCTGGGTGGCAGGGGGTGGTGAGAAAGGCAGTCCCTTGTTGTAGGAGCATGCTGTTGCCCACCAAAGAAAATCTTTTCTGAGGCAAGGAATTATAGGTAGAAGAGTTTCCAAGTCTTGGAAGTGTTGGCACCAAAGGCTTTTTACGTACCACTGAAGTTTCCTCATATGCAGTCTGGCATATGGATTGAGTAGTATGCAAGTTGCCATGAACCCCAGGGCTTGCAGAGATCCTTGCAGATAGCTGGGGCTTGGTGGCTAGTTCAGAGAAGTAGGCTGTCAGGAAAATTTGTTTCTCTGGTGTAAGGAATGCCATCTGGGATGCTGTGTCCAGGCTTGTTCCGAGGAAGATTATCTTTTGGGTGGGCATCAGTTTGGATTCCTTTTCCTTGACTGTGTACCATAGGGAGGTTAGTAAGGTCTTTACAAAGGCTAGGTGCTTGTGCAGCTTTTCCTGGCTGTCTGTCTGAATAAGGCAGTCATCTAAGTATGGGTAAATCTGAATATTTCTTTGTCTGCAAAAGGCAATCCTGGGAGCCAGACATTTTGTGGAAACTCTGAGAGCAGTAGATAAGCCAAAGGGAAGCGCAGAGAACTGAAAGTGTTGGGAGCCTGCCCTGAAACGGAGATATTTCCTGCATGATTCCCTGACAGGACTGTGGAGGTAGGCCTCTTTTAGATCTAGGGTGGCTAGCCAAGCGTCCTTGGAGAGCACAGGTAGCAGCTGCTGGAGGGTGAACATTTTGAATTTTGGGATCACCAGGAAGGTGTTAGAATGGATATATTGAGGATGGGGTGCCAGGTGCCCTCTTTCCTAGGAACCAGAAAGAGTCTGGAGTAGAAACCTTGGCCTATCTGTTCTGCAGGAACGTGATCTACTGCCCTCATAAAGATCAGGGAAAGGATTTGCTTTTGAACCTCTGCCCACTGGTTTGGGGGTAGATCTGGGAACACTTTTGGGGTTGGAAGGGTGTGGAAAGAAAATTTGTATCCCTGGGACACTATGTTCAGAACCAAGTGGTCATTGGTAATGGTGGCCCAGGTTTTTGTGTGAAAGGAGAGTTTTCCTCCTAAGGATAAGTGAAGGTGGGCAGAGGGAGGGGGATGGGGAGGTGAGTCATTGAGAGTTCATTGAGAGTTCTTACCATAAGGGGTGGCTTAGAGCTCCCTGGTTTCGAAGTAGAGGAAGTCCATTGCTTAGATCTCTGCATTCCCTGTGGCTGCTGTCTGGGGGGGGGGGGGGGGTCTGATTCCCCGGGCCCTAGACTGGAGTGGCTTACTGGGAGAAGGAAAGGACCAGTGTTTGGTGGGACAATGCCTGCTGAACCTTGGTGGCTGTACCTGCAAGAAACTGTTTGCATAGAGTTTGCTTTTTCTTCCATCTTTTTAACACCTCTTCTGCCTTAGTGCCAAATAAGCAATCTTTGTGCAAAGGGGCATCCAGCAATTTATATTTGACATGGTCTGGCAGGGGGCTGTTCTTTAAGCCATGCATGCCTTCTAATGACAGAACCGGTGACTGCTGCCCTGCAAGAAGCTTCTAGGGCGTCAAAGCCACAGTGCAAGGTGTGTTTAGTTACTTGACTTGCAGAATGAGTTAAGTCTTGTAATTCTTTAGATTCTGCCCAAGCAGGAAAGGTAGGCATTTTTTGTTTAAGGAGTTCCAGGGTATGTTGCTGAAATTTCAGCATATGGAACTGACAATTTAGTGCCCTGAAAGCACGACTAGCTGAGGTGTATACTTTTTTACCCCATCTGTCCAGTGCTCGGGAATCCCTATCTGAGGGGGTCGGATTGTTAGCAGAGGTTGCTTTAATCCCTTTAGGTCCTTGAGAAATTACCTCAGGGTCAGCAGTAGGATTTCTGAAAAGAAATTTGTGTGAGTCAGGGACTCTGTAGTACCCGTCTGGTTTTCTGGGAGCAGGGGGGAGGGTGTCAGGAGTCAAGCTAGATTCCTTGAAAACATCCTCCACAACATCCAGGACTGGGGGGATGGCCAAGGGTCTGTGCTGTGGAAGATCTAGGAATTCCCAGAGTCTCTTTTTTGACTGTGGGTAGTCCTGACTCTCCCATTGGAAATGTTCCTTTAAGGTATGCAGGGTTTCCCCAAAGGAAAATTCCTCTGGTGAAGAGGCTGAAGGAATGGAATCCTCTGCATCAGAATCTTCATAAGTAGAGACGGGGTGCATGTCTTCATATGCAGTTGCATCAGATTCATCTGACTTTTGTTCAGACAAAACTACAGGAGACAGAGTTCTCTTCCTTTTGGATGGGGTAGATTGGCTTCCGTGGATCAACATAAGGTCTTCTGCCATTTTAAGCATTTGAGACTGAGGCAAGGAAGCAGGGGTATGAGAGGTCGTCGGTTTCTTGAGTGTGGTTCGTACCCTGGGCCTTAGAAACTCGGTAGTTTTTGAAAGAACGGTAGTCGTGCAAGAAGGCATCAGTTTGTGTCGAGCATCGGTAGTGCGAAGGCCTTCCTTGGAAGCCAGTGCCTGCTCAGCAGATCCGGACCCATCCAAGGTAGAGACAACTCCAGGATCCTTAGTCGAAGAAGAGTTTTGCAGCATATCGGACTCCAAAAGGGTCTCGGTAGTGGCCTGCGAATCCAGAGAAGCGGGCATTAGGGGGTGCGAAAGCACCTCACTAAGGACCAGAGAACTGACGAATAACTTAACGGAAGTGTCATCAGTAGGTTTGGACCTGTGCGGTCTGTCTCTGTCTTTATCTTTAGGTTTTATCGGAAGATCTGCTGTCGGATGACTTACCGAAACCATATCGGAATTCGAGGACTGTAAGTGAAAATATCTGGCCCAACGATGGATAGTTCTGGTGCTTGAACAAAGCACAGAAGTGATAGCGGGGGAAGTCATGGTCTGGGCCTAAACAAGTGATGCAGTAAGAATGGAAATTTTGGTGTGGTATTTGCTTTCCACAGGCGAGACAATTCTTAACTTTTTCTGACATCGGTTAGTGCAACAAAAAGGGATCCCCAATGGGGTACTTAGCTTTAGAAGACTTCAACTTCAATTCTGAAGACGAAAACTCAGGTAGCGGCCATCCATTGTACGACAAATAGTATCCCCAAAGGGGAGTTTTTCTAAGGGAGAGTCTGGACTGACAGAATCTTCCTTCCCAGACCCATAATCCAAGGCAGAAGGAATTTGCAAAGAATATGCCAAGGACTCTTCTTCAGAATCCAAATCATCAGAGGACTCCTGCACTCTGGGCCTTTAAAGAGGAATACAGGACCAAGGAGGAGCAGGTACAGAAACTCCTTGGGGAGGTTTTATGGCCATTAAGGCATTAAACAACTGGGTAAAATCCTGCCATTCACATTGGGGATCTTTAACAGCAAAGGAAATAAGCTTTTTTTCTTCTTCTGAGAATGTCTGTCCTAAAAACCCTAGGAGATTCATACTCTTGTCGACATTCAAACAATGCAGCAGGAATCTCCTCCTGGACTAAAATCTGTGGTATCCCCCTCAGTCCCTCAGATATAATTAGCCAAGGTTTCCCCTCAATATCTGCAAAGCCTCTGAAGACATGCAAGAAGTCAGATCTATGCCAGCTTCTGACAGGGTCATGGCAGGGGAATCAGGGAGTACAACTGGACAATCCTCCAGGCTTCCACTAGCCTCGAGAAAGATTTATGGGGAGGCAGAACAGCAGCCAAATCATACCCGAGTTTACTGGTCTTTTTCTTGGTAGGCAGCTGACCTTAGGGACGGGAAAACTCTGCCATATCACCTTGCACCAACAATTTAAGATGTTGATTCACCAGGCATTTCAACAAGGAAGAGAGATGACTATGAAGGGTCTTAGGGAGAAACGCTTAGCAGGAACAACACTGTGTAAGATCGTGAAAAGCACTCAAACATAAGAGACACTTTTCGTGATGATCTTTATGTGGAATCTGCCTCGCACACAGGCATTCTCCTTTTCTGGATGACATGTAAACCCAACAAAATAAAAATAAAATTATATAAGAAGAAACACCAACAGGGCACTTAAGTGGAACACAGCTCAGTAACCAGCACAGAAGAAGGAAGCATTCAGACAGACTATTAATGATGGCATTTGGACTGGTGGCAAAGAAGTTCTGAGGTATGTACGTCTGTAAGTCACCTTTATGCCTTATATCTTGCATGGGGAGCATAAATGTGACAAAAGACGTCTAAAAATTTAAAGGCTTTGGTATACTGGCTGGACACCGTTATGTTATGAACTATTGCAACAGTGATATGGAAGGACATCTACCTGCCTATATATCTAACATACACAAGTTATCTTAAAAATAATACAGAGTAAGGAAGTACATTTTAGGAAGAATAGGCACTACACTAGTGCTACCACAAAGGATACATAAAGTGAAACCAAGACTGAGCTGCTGACATGGATAGTGGCAAACTACACCTGAGAATTAAAGTAAGGAGCAGAGATTTATGGGTAAGGGAGGCAAAGCCAACTGAGTAGATTTTTGAACTGACCAGTGTCAGATCCAAAGTCCCTCAGGTTGAATCCAGATGGAGCAGTCAGCACTGGATCTGTACATTAACACCCTGCTGCAGAACGTTCATTTTCCAATCAGAGTGGTGATATACAGGTTGCACATTCTCTAAATGCAGTTAAACCCCAATTTTGAAGCTGCCCTCTGCTCTCCTAACAGAGATTGAGTTTTAACTAACCTTGGGAGAATACAGTTCTAAAAGACATGAAATCTGGCAAAATAACAATGGAGAAACACACAGCCTGAGTGAGGCAGCTATGAAGTTAATACAGTTGTGTAAGGACTTACCATAATAGTAGATGTCCTACTTAGCACTACTACAGTATTTATTATAGGAATATCCTGCCAAGGGTAGCTGTACATCCAAACAGCATTCCAAAGCCTGGGCCCTTACATGCACCATATGTCAGACTCATGTCTTGTATCCGAAGCATAACGTACATAGATAATATACGAGTACAAAGCGGTATATCACGTTATCGAAAGACGAAAATAGCAAACGTTATTTCATCGAACCTAAACTATCTAAACCACATAATATCGAACATTCAGAACAGCAAATTTTTCCCTTGGGGAAAAAATTTGCTATTCCGAAACACACACACACAACAAAAGCACACCTAAAAAACATCAATACACACACATACACTTATAATCCTACAACTAACCCTACACTAAACTATACATACACTACTATCTATCCACTTACCTTAACCCAAACCCTAACCCTAAGGTCCATCACTATCGCACACTCATCTAACCCGCGTACTAACCCTAACTCACTTAACCCACCCCTAACCCTAACTCACCTAACCCTAACTCACCTAACCCGCGCCCTAATCCTAAAACCACACAATCGCACACTTACCTGTACCCGACCTGTAAATTTCCACCATAGCGCTGAAAATAGCAAAGCCACAGAACCAGCCAACCAAATTCTTTCCCTAGGAAAGAATTTGGTGTTCTGCAGCTTCACTATTTTCAGCGTTCGCTCAAAACGGGTCGATATTAGAACATTCAAAGTTTTAAAACCTCGATGTCCTGATACAGATCCAGCACAAAACCCTCAGAACCAAACAGCCCCTGAAGAAGAGGAATAGCAAATAATCCAACTTGTAGTGCTTAGTAAAAGTATGTACAGAATACCAACTAGCAGCTACCAGAATGAATATAGCTTCGAGACTCTTAAAAAATAACATCCAGAAGAGGCAACTGCCCTAGTAGAATGAGCTTGAATGGAAGTAGGAAGCTGTTTTCCTTGAAAAGAGCAACAAAAAGAAATGGCCTTAAATACCCAAAAAGTAACTTTACCTGAAAACTGCCAAATCCAATTACTTTGTCATAAAAAGAAAAGCTCAGATTTTCTAATATCATTAGTCTTACTTTTTTTTTTAATTTCTCCAAATCTTTTGGGATTCCAATATCATGATGGGAATGGACCTGATTCATAAGTTAAGTATGATTAAAGTAGTATTGTTTCAATCTTTGATGTTAGCCAGAATTGCTCTTCACAGCACCCGCAATGTAATGACTCTCTCTGCAATTCATACTGCATTACATGTATCAGTAATGTATCTAAGTATAACTGTAAATTCTTTTTTATAGGATGTAAATTCTTTCTTACAAGACTTGTTGCTCCTTCTACTACTGGAACTGTCTGGATATCTTCCTTCCACATTGCCCTCGTTTCTGCCTGCAAATCCTGGTATTTTATGACTTTGTCTCTCTCTGTAAGACACTGCAGTCACTGAGTGTAGCATGGACCGCTATATCTGGTTTTCTCACACCTATTTTTTGAACCGTCAGTAATGGGTGATGTGTTATAAACGTCATTTTCTATAATGCTTTGTGGCTCATGTTTCCAGTGTTTTTCAGCTACCTCAGTATTGTAATGTTTGCACAAACTGCATTCCAACAGTCTTGCCACATTATGCCTTTCAGTAAACAGTCCTTCTGCCATTGGTATATCACAACCAGACAACAAGATGTGCGACTGTTTCCAATTCTGTTTTAGAAAACCTACATTTGTCTGTTTCTCCCACGTGTTCAATGGACTTTGTAAACCAGCGGGTACGTAGTCCACTGTCTTGGGTTGCCAATATTAACCTTTCATCTTCTGGTTTAAATTCACCTCTCCTTAACCATTCTTGTGTTCAGTCCTGATCAACATGTGGTTGTTTCAACAGTTTTCTATACTTGCAACTACATGCATTTTCCATTTTTCTTGCCTTCTCATCAGATCTTTCACCTTATATTCTTTCTTTTGTTTTTTCGCATATTCCGCTGCTGCCTCATTTTTATCTACTTCTGGTTTGATTTCCACTCTCGCTTGACACTGATATGCTTCTGCTAAACTAAGCAAAGAAGTCATCTTGGACTTACTCTCCTCATGTTTTAAAACTTTCATTACATTTGGGTCTTGTGAGGTCAGCAGATATGTATGCTGTGGTACAACTGCAGATCTATACATGTAATCAGTTTCGAGAAGGCCCATACCTTCACAATGGGGAATATATAATCTAGGTATACACCGATTTTTTTTAAATCATTTGATAAGCATGAAACATCCTTCTTGTTTTCCTGTCCAACTGATCCAACACCTTTTAGGGCCAGTCAGTCACTCCAAAACTTTAAGTTAGGACAGAAACAGCAAATTAGTTTACAGCTTGGACTTTGTTCTTAGGTGTCAATGCTGTTTTCACTATTAATTTTAATCTTCTATAATATTCCTAAGTTTTATTCACGTTTGTTCATGTTTTACTGCTGATCCTTCATAAGTTCCCAAATATTTATACACTCCCTCTTGCTGAAGTTCTTTGATATAACATTCTTGTCCCAAACTGGATGTTTCATTTGTGCAGTAGCTTTCCTGCTTTTTAAAGGTTGCTTTGTGCATTTATCAAGACCAAATGACATTCTTACACCATCTGAAAAAGTTTTGACCACTTGCAGTTGTGCTTTCAGTTCCTCATTTGATGAACTATACAGTTTTAAATCATCCACAAAAAGACGATGAAGTCTTTACACTTTGCTGTTTTCTGGGAGCCGAACTGTAGCCATGACCTAATCAGTTAAATAGCTTAATGGGTTAAGGGTGAGACAACATCAGAGGTGACAAGAGTCACCCTGGAATATCCCCCTTCAAATTTTTATCCCTGGAATAATACATTGTCCTTTATCATGGCTTAAGTGCAAAGAGGTTTGCCACTGTTTCATGGTTGCTGTAATGTAATCAATCAGTGTAGGATGTTCATAGGTGTGTACTAGGCTAATGGCCATGGAGCCTTTACAAGCCTAGTCCACAGGATTACTCTGGCATTGTGTCACCCAACCTTAGTCCCCAGTGCCTCTGTCGAGTAGAGCCACTGGAGTGATCCCTGGGGTGAATTTTCTATTTCCAATCCACTCGTCAAGATTTCCCTTGAAGAGGGCCAGTGAGGTGCTCTGTTTGATATGCACGGGATGTCTATTCCATAGCATGGGCAGTCTCTGGGTTATGAACCTGTCCCTCCAGCATGTTCTGCTGATTGTGATAATGAGGTTGAGGTCTCTGCAGCATGTGGTGGGGAGGGATTGGGATTTCTTCAGATGTAGCATTTCTAACAGAGCTGGGTCAGACATGGCTTTGTAGGTCAAGCAGAGATTGCATCTAAGTAGGCGATATGAGACAGAGACAAGTTGGAGTTTTTTTAATCTGTCCATATAGGACAAGTGTTGAAGCCCTAGGATCCTCTTTTTGAGGTACTTTTGCAGCCTTCTCCAGTTGTTGCAGGTGTCTAGTGAAGTACACACCAAATGAGGCATTGTACTATATGATTGGCCTAATGAGGGAAGAGTACAGGGAGACAATGACCTCTTTCTTCCTGGATGCAAAACCCTTAGTAATGAGATGTGCCACGTAGGACTTTCTGACCACAGTGGCAATGTGGTGGTCAAAAGAGAGGTTGCTGTCAACCTATGTTCCCAGATCTCTTATAATGCCTTCTGTGTTCAGTGGACTACCATCGATGTGGTAATCATGGGAACTGGGTTTTTCCCCAAAGGGGATGACGACACATTTTTTGGCATTGAGCTTAAGGCCATGGTTCTGACACCAGTCATTGGTCTCAGTGAGGCCTTTCTGTAGGATGTCAACATCACTTGGGGAGGTAATAATAGCTCCCAACTTGCAATCGTATGCGTACTTTGTCAGCCAGAGTCCCTTTGTGTTGGCCTGAACTTTAGAGAAGTAGATACCAAACAGGAGAGGACCCATGGGACTCCACTTGTGAATGGTCGGCAGTCTGACTTGGAATCAGCTACTTTCACACTGTGGGTTCTACCTGTGAGCCAGTTTGCAACCCACCTAGTGATATCGGGGTTGATGCCTAGCTTAGTGAGTTTTTCTACGATTCCTGAGTGGGGAATAGTATCAAAGGTCTTGGCCAGATCAAGTTAAGCTGTATGAACCACCTTACCTTCATCCACAGCTCTGGTGACTGACTCAAAGAAGTCGACCAGGTTGAGCAGGCATGATCTACCCTTCACAAAACCAAACTGTGTGGGATCCACAGTTTGGAGATTCCCTATATCCTTGTTTATTAGGTCCATGATGATGTGTTCCATAGCTTTGCATGTAAGATTCATCAAGCTAATGGGGTGATAGCTCTCTGGGTCTGTAGTCACTCCTCCTTTGTGGAGAGGGACGACTGTAGCAGTGTGCCATTCGGTGGGGACAAAGCCTGAGGTGAGGCTGTAACTGAACAGGGCCACACAGGTGAGGTGCCAGTTCACTCTGTAGTTCATGTAGAACACAGCCAGGGATATTGTCAGGTCCCATAGAAGCTGTATTCTTGCCTTTGGACAGTGCTCTTTTAACCTGTGCAGCAGTAATACTGGATGCCTGGCAATCTACTTTTTGTATTGTGATTGGTCCTTTGAGGAGGTAAAGTTGGTACTGAATCTGTCGGCCAGGATATTGGCAGTAACTGCTGGCTCGGTATAGGAAGTACGATTATGCAGTAGCTCAGAGCAAATCTGGGTATTGCCGTGGAGATTCTTTACATAATTATAAAAGGCCTTGTGGTTGTCTTTCCTATCTGCTGCAATTCTGTTTTCATTGCTAGCTTTAGAGGATTTGATGAGGGATCTTAACTTTTTGTTGAGGCTGATAAGGGAGTGTTTCTAGTTTTGGGACTTCACTTTATTCCACATCAGTTTCCTCAATCTGTTGTAGAGTTTGTTTATGGCAGGGGACCACCAGATTGGCTTCCTTTTTTTGGAGGAGAGTGTCTTGGTTCTATTGGGTATGGCGAGCTCCAGGTATTTGTGCAAGTGTTCGTACAGTGCATTGGTGTATGATTCAGCGGTCATGCAACTATACTCCATTTGCATGGGTGCCGTGAAGTTAACCACCTTTGTTTTTAGGAGCCCAAAGTTAGCTTTGGTGAAGTTTTCATGGTGGTTACCTTTGTCGGGAGTGGGAGGGATGTGGATTTCCAAGGTGATTAGTTTGTGGTCGGCTCTAACCACGAGAAGTTGACTATTGGTGTAGAGCAACTCATGTTAGTAATGACCAGGTCAAGGGTGTTGCTACCTCTAGTGGGGTAAGAACGAGCTGGTCCAGGGCACTGGAATTAATGAATTCCAGGAAACGTTGGGCAAGTGTAATGATACACAAGTTGTTTTCCCAGTTAATGGAGGGGTAGTTGAAGTCGCCCAGTATGAATGTGTTAGGTTGGATCTTAATATTCTCTATGGTGCTTAGGAATGTGGAGTGTGAGTCTTGGGACATGGTTGTGGACCTATAGCAGGCTACGACCTGAATCGCTGTCTTAGCCAATGTTAGCTGCACCTAAAGTATCTCCAATGTGTTATGTTGGCCTACCAGTCTGAAGGTGTGCACATCCTTTATGAATATGGAAACACCACCGCCTTTGGAGCTTCAGTCCAAGTTCTGGGGCCAAAAAGTGTGGAATGAGTTATAGCTTGGTGGTTCAGGGGTGCTTTCTGCTGCTTTGAACCAGGTCTCTGTTACAGCACAAATGTCAATGTTCTCCATTTTAAGGAGTGCTTCGAGCAAGTGCAATTTGAGATTTAGACTTCTAGTGTTGAGCAGCATGACCCACAGATTGCATTTGTTTGTAGCTCTTACAGTGGCAATTTGGTCTTTGGAACACCGCCTAAAAAAGGCACTATAGGGGTGGCAAGAGCCTTGGCCAGTATCCGGAAGCCCAGGGGTGACAGATGCAGACCATCTCTGGAAAAGCATCAAGGTCTCTCAGTCATGTCATCCCAGGCAGACAGATACTGGATCCCCATAAAATGACATAAGAAACTTAGCCGATTGTTGAAATCAATAATTTTCTGCTTGTACTGTGGTATCATTCTAGGTGATGGTAGGATGCTGCTCAGGGCTAGGGTCATAACCACCTGGGCTACATAATCCAAGAGCTCCTCCATGTCTCTTTTCATGTAGTCCAGGGAGGTACGTCTCAGGTCATTCACACCCACATGTACAATGACAGAGTCATATTTGTACCTGTTGTTAAAGGACCTGCGTGCGTGCATTATGTGGCAGATCCTGGCACCTGACAGGCAGCTGACTGCTACCTTCTCCTTATTCAACCTAGTGAGTGGGACATCAGTGTGCCTCAATATCGAGTCATCTATGACTAGTGTGTTGGGCATGCTGTTTTGCCTTAGGGGCTTTGGTTGAGTGGCACACTGTTTAGGAGAGTTATGTTTCTCATGATTAGTGTTGTGTTGTGGTGGTCAAGTGCATTTCTGCCTTGGAGGTCTCTGCTGTTCGGGTAGATTTTTATTGAGAGCCTCCACGAAGGTGGGTGTGTGGTTTGTGTTTTTATGTGAAGGCAGTGCTGGTGTGTGTTCTGGAGGGCTGTGTGTTCCATGTGGTGTGGTGCAAGTGTTGACATTCTCCTCTTGACCAGTTATTCTGGTCTTGGCTGGAGAGTGCGTGGCTTCCAAATTGGATATGTAAGTGCATCTCTTGCAAGTCTGAGTGTTGAGAGGTAAGAGGAGAGGGCCGTCAGTGTACATGAGGCAGTTGCTACAGTGCCTTGGATGCCCAAGTTCACTAGGTTAACAGGAGAAAGCACAGGGAACTCAGCTTTAGACATGCCTGGAGGGGTGGGGGCATTAATAATAAGTACTGGAGCGGTTTCCTTGTAGAACATTTAGTGCTAGTAAAAAAGCAGAAGAGGAGAGAACTAGCAGATCCAAGAGAAAAATTGAAGAGCAGACTTTGGCACCGCTTAGAAGCTTACAAACAGTCCTGGATACAGCAAATCTGTATCTGGACTAGATTACTTACAGGAAAGGTGGGAAACAAGCGCAAACACAGGCTTTTAAACCAGAAAGTTGAAAGAGATGGAAAAACTGCCCAAACAGCCAATAAACTGCAATTTCCGGGCAAGAAACCACTCATCTTGTGGTAGATAGGCTACCTAGTGCTTACCACTCCCACTGATAAGCTAGAAGGCTTCCCTCCAACACAGAAAGGCTTGGTGGGCTCAGAAGCTTACAAACAGTCCTCGATACAGCAAATCTGTATCTGGACTAGACTAGCTACAGGAATGACCGGAACAAGCTTAGAAAAAAAAATGTTTTTTTACAGAGAAAAGCAGCTAAAACAACACTAAAACAATTCAAGTACAGTGCAAGCTTGCACACTTGAGTGTGTAGCAATATTAAAACAAATACAGTTTAAATAAATGCAATTTATTCAAACTGTATTCTGAACTGAATTCAATTATTGTTTTCTTCAACTCTGAACAGTTAAAAACTGCCAAAAAATATACTTATCAACCGAGAAGCACACTCAGTCAGAACACAAGGAGATTCTAGCAAAGTTTTTTTTTTTTTTTTTTTTTTTAGTAAGTGGAAAGGAAGAAAAGAGGATCAAGGTTAAGAACCTAAGTGGGTTGGCCTTCTCAAATGTTCTCTCTGTATTAGGTAGACTGGCAGGAGTGTCCCAGATCAAATTTACAGTAGGGGCGGGCAACTGCAAAACCACCAAATATAACAAGACACCAATAAGGAGGGGGTGGCAAACTATTATAGCTACTAGCTACACTATTTTAGACAGAAAACACTACAGAAACGTTTATCACAGCAGAAAAACAGCAGTGAGCCACTAAATGAAAGATTTAAACAGATAAAGGAGCAAGGAGACTCTAGAGAATGCTTTTAACTGCAAACAAATCAGTTATATGATACACTCCTTGGCAGGAAATCAGACCAAACAGATGTTTAACAAATGGAGAAATTTTCCAGTTAATACCCAACACACAGTGAAACTAGCTGCCAGAAACACAGGAAACTCAACAAACAAAACAACCAGGCCTGGATAACAGCAGGCCTATATCCAGACTATTTTACCTGACTAGAACACAGAAACCTCACAAAAAAACGCAGAAGAGCACAGACAGAGCACTCACAAACAGCAAATACAACCCTCAGTATGAAAAAGCAGTTTACAGTTAAGTAATTCAGTAAAAATGCAATTACAGCAATGAAACACTATCTAGCAATGAAAAATACAGTTAAAACAGTATAAAACAGTACACAAATGCAGTGAAACAGTAAAAGAAAGCTTTATAACAGTGTAAAATGCAGTAGAGTAGCTCTATAGCACAATTATAAGCATTAAGAATTGCAATTCAGTGAAATAAATGTAAGAAATAAATTATTCTGCTCTTGGAATTTCTGCTTTTTCCCAGTAATGAATTACCACTCGACAGCCTAAAACAAGCCAAAATGTTGTGTTACCACCATCCGTTTCACTGCCAAGTCTTGAACCCAGGACCCTGTGCGCTACAGTCAGAGCAACATACCACTATGCCAAATCAGCTGTTTTGAGGATATATCTTATGCATTTTTAAGCAGTCTTTTCTCCATGAATTTGGGATACTGTCAAATGCGTTTCTGTAATCTAGCCATGTGATAGATAAATTCTTTCCATTTTTACAATTTTCCATTATGAATTTAACAATAAAATGATCCACTGTTCAATATGACTTCCTTCTGTTACCCCTTCATTCTATTACCATAATTCAGTTTTCTCCTAAATGAGTATAAACTCTGTCAGCATCAATTCAGGTGTATAGTTTATACATCATTGGAAGGCAAGTTATTGGTCTACAGTTTTTAAGACAGCTTGCATGTTCACTCTTAAGTTGAAGTATTGTGTTTATTTTATTTATTTATTGCCATTTGTTAACGAGGTTTGTCCAACTGAGCCAATGGCCCGTTTTCAGTGGAGAACCCGAGGAGAAAAGCTCCAATTACAGTCATTCATGATAGAAATTACATCACAATAAGAATTTAAACAAGATGTTAACACAATTAAACAGTTTTGTACAAGTATATATATATATATATATATATATATATATATATATATATATATACACACACACATACATACATACAGTACCAACATGATGGTGTGGATTCAAAGAAGAAAGATTATTTTCTAGTAGTGGGAGTTGGTATGTTTGCTAGGAAGAGTGGCAAGAAGAGAAGAAAGAGAATAATGGCAAGTATAAGGAAGTGGTGCAAGGAAGAAAGCAAGTTTTCCTACTGTTAACCAGGTTGGTGTATGTTCAAGGTTTGCATATAAATAGTTCTTACTCATGGCTAAATCTTCATGTAAAGATGTTAATACTTTTAGCCAGATGTTATATACTGCATCTGGGCCTGGGGTTTTC
Organism: Protopterus annectens; assembly: GCF_019279795.1. NCBI lineage: Eukaryota > Metazoa > Chordata > Ceratodontiformes > Protopteridae > Protopterus > Protopterus annectens. The sequence goes on along the minus strand of NC_056737.1, from coordinate 1,815,395,751 downwards.
CAATTAGAAGCTTTTCTTAAGTTTGTTTCAATCTCTTTGACTGTTACTTCATCCCATTTCATATCCTGTACATCTGACATTCTTATTTTTTCTTTTACTTCTTCTATCCATTTAGCATCATTATGTTCCACAGGATCTTCATAGACATTTCTCCAAAATTTATCTATTGTTTCTTTTTTTGGTGTTGTTTCAATTCCTTTTGCCTTGTTTCCCAATTCTCCAAAAACTTTTTTGGGTTATCAGTAAATTGCTTATTTTGTACTTTTCCTTTATATTTATATGCATACATTTTAAGTTTTTCTGCCTGTGCTGATAGTTTTAGTTTACTATTTGCAATAGTGCACGATAGATCCTGATCTGTTCTGATACTGCTCAGTGCTTTTATCACATCTTAATCATTACTTTTGTTGATTTGTTCCCTCTTCAATACTCTTCTAACAGAGACACTTTGTGCCTTAATTGCTTTATAGTTTTCTCTATTCAATTTGTCCATGATGGCATTTGATTTCTCCCCTTACTGCCCTGTGTTTTTGTGGTAAGACTTTATCTGTTATTAATTTAGCTGCACAGTAGTATATCCTATTTACTTCTGTTATATCGCACAAATCTCTGTGAACAATCCTAATTACTGTGTTCAGTTGTTTTATCAAACTTCTAACTTTTTGGATTTTACTGACTTTCTGTAGTCTATTTCTTTCACTGATCTCAATATGTCTGTCCATATCTATTAAAATCGAGCAACTCTTCTCTTGGATCATTTTCTTCTAAACTGAGGGCATATTCTTTGTTCTCCATTTCCTGTAGGGATTCTTTAGAAAGTTCCAGAGCATCTTCCTGTGCCTTCTCTTCCGTTTCCTCCTGTGTTATCCACTGTTCTTTCAAATGGGAACTCACTGGCCTATCACTCCACAACATTGACTGAATCAGAGTTGCCACAGTTTCCGGTTACTTCCCTTGCTGTGCCAACTCTAACTGAACTTTCGTACTGGCTTCCTATGGAGGGCTCCAAAGTATCTTCATATGGCAAGTGATCAAATGTTTCCCACTCCACTGGTTTCTCCTTAATTTGGAAATCCATTGCTCTATCTTGCTGTGATGTTAGATTTTCTACACCAAATCCTTCACTTTGTAGATAATCATTAACTTCAGTTTCTATTGCTTTAACTTTTCCATTACTAATCCTCTCTTCTACTTTTCCTCTTTGTTTTCTTAATTTTTGTACTGTAAAATTTTCCATATCCAGATGCCTTTGCCTGTATTTCTCTTCAAATATATTTGGTGCTGCTCTTTTTGTATGTATCAGTTTTGCAGTCTTCCTTTGCATAAATATTGCACCATATTAAATGTCTTTTTTAAAGCTTATCTAGGTAGTATATCTGAGCTGTCTATGCAAATCCAAAGAAAGAAAGAAAAATCCTCTCCCTTGTATTTTGTGAAGAAGGAAAGAAAAGAAGGAAAATTAATAGTCTGCTTCCAAAACACATTACTGATGACCTTAATTATAAAAGTAGGATTGGTTATAAGAGACACCGTTTCTCTTTTAAAAACGAGAAAAGGCAGAATGGCTATAAGAGCCTGAAGTTCAGGTACTCTTCTTCTTAAGGCCATCAACAATACAGTTTTCCAGGTACACAATGTCAAAGTGGAAATAACTGCTGGTAAAAAAAGGGTGGCCGAGTTAACTTTTCTAGAACATAGTTCAGGTCCCAAGGAGGAGGATTTTTTTTTTGAGGGACACTTTTTATAAACGGACCTCAAATCTAGAAGAAAGTGGTAGATCCAGAAGCACACAGGCAGAAATGGGTGACAAATGAGCTTTAACAGAATAGTATGCAGTACCAAAATTGAGCAACTCACACAAATAGGAAAGAACAGTAAGAATACCCTCCAAAAGAGGGTCCTGTTTATGGTTGTGTCACCAAGAGGAAACATTTTACACTTAGCAACATAAGATTTTCTATTAGTGGGTTTTGTTGCCTCCTGCAAAAATTGAAGTATGTCTTGAGAAAAATGTTGGCTAAAAGGAATCAAAACCCTATCACTCACTGTGTCAACTGTAAGATGAACAGATGAGGGTGAATTAAAGAAATCCTTTGCCCTGTGTGAGTAGATATATCCTGTGAGGTAACGCGTGATGACAGTCTCTGGCCAGGTGAAAAAGAATGGGAAAGCAATGCAGTCACAAACAAGATTTTGGACTGGTCCAACACAATCTTCTGTAGGACCTTTGACAACACAGAAAGAGGGGGAAATGCTTGCAGGAACATCCCTCTCAAAGAGAAAGACAGAGTTCAGTTTCCAACACAAAAAAATGTGGTATGCTAAAACAAAACTGGGGAAGTTGTCTGTTTTAAGGGGAGACACATAAATCCACCTGAGGAAAACTCTTCCAATAAGCAATGCCCAGGAAAACCTCTCTGTGTAACATCCATTTATGTGGATCTGCTTCAATGGTCTGCCAATGCATAATTTTCTGAGGAAATATAGACTGCCTGAAAAATCAGCTGATGACATAAGGCAATGCCTCCATGTTCCATGTTACAAGGGATAGTCTACAAAGGTGATAAGACTTTGTTACCCCCTTGCTTGTTGGTGTACCACATAACAGCAGTTTTGTCTGTAAAGATCATGCTTAGATCTGGAAACCAGATGTAATGCACGGCCTGAATAGCCAGGATCAGAGCTTTAATTTCCTTGACAATGATATGCTCTTTTACCTCCTTAGGAGACCAGACACCCTGAAACCTGATGCTGTTGAAGCAAACCCCAAGGGTAAGTCTGAAACATTTATAAACAGGTCCCGAGTGGAAAGAGATAGAAAGGAAAGACCTGGATTTAGAGATATCTGCTTGATCCACCAAAAATATTCCTTCCTTATGCAAGGCAAGGAAGGAATTCTGAAGTCCAGGGGCTGAAAATGCTGAAGCCAAACTGTCTTCAGATACCAGTGAAACTTCCTCACATGGAGTTTAGCAAAGGGAACCACAGGGATAGTGAATGCCATGAATCCCAGGGCTCTGAGAAAGTCTCTTGCAAAAGAAGGAGGGACTAAAAGCTGTCAAACAGAGGGCCTTGCGAAGAGGCAGAAAAGCAGTCATAAGAGTTTGAATCCTGCAACCCAAGAAAACCTGGTGCTCAGAAGGCATCAGACTGGGAGATGATAAAACCCCAGGATTAAATGATGTTGCCCCTTTAAAACCAGCTCTAGCAAAAAGGAGGGGTTGTGTTGTGCTATATCAGATGCAATGTTTTTAGTAGTTTTATCATCTGATGAAGGGATTTACCCAAAAGCTCTTATGATACTGTTTTATTTTTTTGTTTTAATAAAGTGAAGTTGCTTCATTTACAACATGGTGGTACTTGCCTTATATTTTAATTTAATCAAGGCATCAGAATTGACTTCTAAATTCAGATTGAAGACTAGGCTATAAAAAGCAGCATTGTGAATTCTAAGTCCTGCAGAAGAGACAGATGAGAAGGAGACTGAATGCCAAGATCATCCACGCAGGAAAAAATCTAAACACCATGAAGTCTGCAAAAGGTTAAGACAAGGGTAGACATCTATCAAAAATCCTCAGGGTTGTAAAAAGACCAAATGGCAAAGCATAGAACTATTAATGTAAGGAAGAAACGGAGAACCATAAAAAAACTTGTTGATGTGAGGGTGAATAGGACTATGGAGACAGGCATCCTTTAGGTCCAGAGAAACCAGAAAAGGTCTGAGGTGGAAGCATTAGAAACAGAGACTGAACAGTCAACATTTTAAGAGGGGGAACTTTCAGAGAAGTGTTGAGAAAGGAGAGTTCTAGTATGGACCTCCAAGAGCCCTCCTTCCTGGGAACCAAAAACCTCCTGAAGTAGAACTACTTTGGTAAGGAGACACTGGATAAATAGTTCCTTGATTCAATAGACCCTGAAGTGCAGGAGGAAAATGAGGCAACTGGCAAGGAGGAGGAAGAGGAGTGCCTGAAAAGGGAGGAAGGGACTTCCACACCATGTAGTAGCCATTGTGAATTATAGACAGAACACATCTGACTGTTGTGATAGTCTGCCAAATGGGAAAGGAGAGAGACCATAATTGAGAAAGTGTAATCTGAGCAAAGGAAAGAGGAGGATATTCAATGGAAGCAGACTTGTCTTGAAGATAGTTTCCCCCTTTAGTCATGACTTTTTTCATTTAAAAACTTTTAAACAATATTTTTCCCTTTAAAAGCTGTTTTGGATGTTTACACACAAAGGGACCCACTTTAGATGGATAGTTCCTTTGGTACTTATGAAAAGAGGAATGAAAAGTCTGTTTAAAATCTTGCATGATGTTGCCCTTGCCTTGCAATGCTTTAAAGAGAGCAGCAGCACAGCCAAAAAATCTGTATATCCTGACAATAATCTAATAATTCTGCCTTTACATCCTCTGGAATGGATTGAAGCCTAAGCCAGGAATACCTTCTAATGACTGACTGACACAGCCACATGAGATGAAGCTTCAGCAGCATCATAGCTACAGTTAATTGAATGTCTAGCTACTTGGGCAGCAGAACTGAGCAATCAAAGAGCTTATTATTTTGTCACATCAGCTAAATCACCCCTGCCAATATGGAAAGAAGGGAAAGCACAGATTCAGTCATATGTCTTTGATAACTGATGGCTCTAAAAGTCAAGTTAACACAGGTATACACCTTATTGCCATCTGTCCATGGCTCTAATATCCTTGTCAGATGGCAAGAATTTCAAAAAGTGAGAAACTCACTGGACTTGTCAGTCAAGAGGGACATGATGGAAGGGTCAGATGAAGGGTTCTTGTAAAGAAACTTCTGATCCTCAGGAACTTTATAAAATATGTCAGGCTTTTTAGAAGTGGGAGGCTGACACTCAGGAGCATGTTAAGGTGTCTAATACAGCCTCAAGAACAGGAGACTCTGCAGAAGGTCTATCTGGGGGAGATTTTTGGACCTCAGACATCTGAGAGCTTTCCCCACTGAAAATGTTCCATTATTTTTAGAACAGTGCCTCCAAAAGAAACTTCTTGCCCTAGGAAATCAGAGGAAACAGAGTCCTCTTCATCAAAACACAAAGAGGCAAATAAATCTGGGAGGAATAATCTAAATACTCCTTCCTAGAATTTAAATCTTCTTCATCAGAAGTCTGCCTAGTCCCTTTTGAAGGAGTAGAAGTAGAAGGAATCCCTACAAGAGAAAGAAGTGACAACCACTGAAGTTCAAAGCCATGAGTGCTTTAAAAAGTCCCTGGGTAAAATCTTACCACTCCTTTTGGCAATCCTTAGCAACAAACGCAACATGTTTTTTTTTTCTGTTTCTTTTTAAAAAAGAAATATACCCTGATAAACCTTAGAGGTTCTGAATCCTGGTGAATTCTATTAGAGGACCTAGGATTTCTTCCCTCACTAAAATCTGCAGAATCCCCTTAGACTTCTAAAATTAGCAGCCGCACTTCCTCCCTTCGTGTCCTCAACAGATGATGACTTAGCCTCAGAGAACACGCAAGCTGCATGCCCCATATCGGCCTCCAACAGGGTCATGACAGGAGGGAGGAGCACGCATGCAGGTGTCTGAACCGGATAGTTCATGGTCTCTTCATCCAATACAAAAGAGATGCCCAGCAAACGCTGAACAGCAGAAGTCTCCATTTTAAATTTGACTTCTTTTTCAAAGTTGGCTGGACATCCAGGTGGGAAGATTATGAAGCCATGGTTCCCTGAGCAAGGAGTTCAAGGCACTGGTTTTCCAGGTGGACCATGAGAGAGGAAAGATAGTTGCACGGGGTCTTGGGAACATAGGCCTCACAAACAGAACACTGTTTATGGTCATGCTCTGCACCTAAACTAAGTCACTTATTGTGTCTATCCTTATGGAGAATCTGTCTGTCACATTCACATTTCCCCGTTCTGGATTACATGTACCTACAATGAAACAAGCCAAAAGAAAAATGAAGGGTCCCTAGTGAGGTACTTACCTAATCGAGGTTTGGTGAACTGTACTAGATGCTTGACCTTCAGACCAAATTCAAAATGCTGCGTTCGGACTGACAGCAAGGAACTTCTGTGTGTTTTGCACTTGAACATCAATTATATACCGTATGCTTCCAATGTAGGGCATACATCTAATGTACGGCATATGGAAGAGCCCAGGATTTGGTATGCAAGCTGGACTTGAGGATACCAGTACCTTTTATATTTGAGAGCCTACCTCCTACTCGATCACTAATTCATAAAGCCCTTTCTTCTGAAAGGACATCCCCTCTCACTCAAACTTTTCACCAAAACCCCCACATATACTATCAGTGGTATCTCTCAATTGCAACCTAACCTACTAACTCCAAAAACTAAACTTTATTGCACTGACTGTGCATTTTCCATCCTAGCATCTAAACTATGGGATTCCATTCCCTCTCAATCAGAGATGTCCAAAAGTACTTTAACTTCAGACGACTCAAGAAACACCTCTTCACCCAAACTGCAGCTCCAGTCACTGAGGTCATGTTACATAAACCCTGCAGCTGACACCCCTTTACCCGTTTCATCCTAGCTCATCTTGTCCCTTACTTACTGCCTCTCATTCATCCTACTTCCCTCTTCTCTTTACATCTCTCTCGCACTTCTTTTTATTCCTCTCACCTCTGCATGGCTCTTTCACCTTTTCTCAATCTTCTCCCCATGGTATTCCTGCAACTATTCTCACTTGCCACTTGTAATTTCTTCATACCTCTCTAATTAATAATGTGCTGCTATCCCTGCAGCATAAGCTAACTCAGTCACCATGGCTGCTTCTCATCTAAAACTATAAGCATAACTCCTTATTTCCATCCAGGTTCTGATACTGTACACTGCTTCCTGAACTAAATGTTGCAGCATATTTTTTTACATCTGTAAATATGTATATATGGGTCCCCTTCAGATCGCCAAAACCCCAGATCATTGAAGACCAAATTGTTGAGGCGAAAATAATGAAAACCCATTTCAGAGAAAGACCAGAGCAAAGAAGATCTTCTCAGGGTAATGGCAAATAAGGTTAACTTTGCCCTTTTCCCAACTGTACTGCGATCTGGGAGTTGGTATATTTAGTTAGGGGGTAAGGGACGGTGTAGTTTAGGCTTTCTGACTTTTTGGATGGCTTAATGGTTAAGGTCTTCGCCTCCCATGCAAAAGGTACAAGGTTTGATCCTGACCTCCGACCAATGCCTGATTGGAGTTTGCATGTTCTCCCTGTGTCTCCTTGGGGTTTTTCCCATGTCCAAAAACATGCTGAGTGTTTCCATTTCAAACTCACCAATGACTGCAGCTGTGGGCAGCAGCACAGACGCTACATGGTGCCCTACAGGAGGAAGAGTTGTACAGACCAACCGCTCTGGGCATCAACTGTGGTGCGCAGTATCCTCAAGATGGGAGAACACGGATCACAGACTGCACGCCGTGGCAGGGCTAGCCATTCAACGGTGTAAAATATGGGTCTAAGTGATTCAGTCATGTTGACTAATGTCGCCAAAAATGGGCATGGGTAGTTGACGTTGATAAGTGGGTTGAGGACCCGGCCTACTCTGACCCATGCCAGGGAGCCATGCTAACGGTGGGAGACGTACATGTGCCCCTATTGGACAGTGTGTGCCCGCCATAAAGCCCAGCAGCCCTAGGTCAATAAGCTACTGGCTAGCCGGTGTCTAGTTGCCCAGCCTGGGTTACCTGGGATAGCTCTGTTGAAAAGCTGGAAGTAAAACAAACCAACCTGCCAAACATGAACTGAGAACTGCTATGCTTAATGTAGGTTCACTGACACGACACAGCTTGGAAAGTACAGTTTTGTACCTACCATAAATGTAGATGTCCGAACTGGATAGCATCTGCAGTCATAACAAGTGGGTTGTCCTGTCGTCAGGCAGCCCTGCAGTCGGCCGGATTCCAAAGTCCGGGTCTGGCTTCGGCTGATGTCGCACTCCACCCGACGTCATCTCTGTTGGTCTTCGGGTATATAAGCATCAGCCGACGCCATTTTCCTCAGTGTTTCTTGCCCCAGATGCCAGTAGCCCTCTTGCAGGCTAAAATTTGGATAGATGCCAATGTTTCCAAATAGATAGAGGTAAACACAACAATAAGCATATATGTACATATATACAAACAAATACACCATAAAAGACTCCCCCCCAACAACTAGCTATTAGGAGGGTAAACACCCTAGGAGTACCACAGAGGGGAAGGAGGGAGGGTAATCCTGACTGCAGATGCTATCCAGTTCGGACATCTACATTTATGGTAGGTACAAAACTGTACTATGTCCTTCATGGATGCATCTGCAGTCATAACAAGTGGGTAGAATACCATAGCCAACTAGGGAGGAGGATAAAAGTAGATTATGGTGTGTTTAGGATCCCTTGCAGTACAGCAGTGGCAAACCCTGCTCGGGATCTGGAATATAGAGGCAAATTATAATGCTTGGCAAATGTATGCACGGAGGTCCAAGTAGCCGCCTCAATAATGTCTTTGGTTGCCACTCCTCGTAAGAAGGCTGTGGTAGTGGCTGTTGCCCTTGTAGAATGAGGTCTTATGTTCTGTGGAATTGGTTTTCCATGGAAGGAGTAACAGTATCGTATGCAATTTCCTATCCATTTGGAGATTGTCTGTTTGGAAATAGCTTTTCCTTCCCTTCCTGTTGCATAGGCTACAAAAGTTGGTCAGTCTTTCTGCTATTTTTGTTCTGTCCAAGTAGTAGCGTAGCTGTCTATGTACATCCAAGGTATGCAGTATTCTTTCCCTCTGTTTTGTGGGTTGGGAAAGAAGGTAGGTAGGTGGATTGCCTGGTTTAAAGACACTCTGGATACCACCTTGGGCATAAATGTAGGATTAGTCCTCATGGACACTCTATCTTGGTGGAAGATTAGGGAGGGTTGCACTGCCATTAAGGCCTGTAGTTCTGAAACCCTCCTTGCTGAAGTAATTGCTAGTAGGAAAGCAGTTTTCCATGACAGGTGTTGTAGGTCTGCTGTTGCTGCTGGTTCAAAGGGTGATAGTGTCAACTTTTCTAGCACAAAGTTTAAATCCCAAGCTGGTAATGGTGGTTTCCTTGGAGGTTTTACATTCTTGATTCCTCTGAGGAACTGCCTGAGCAAAGGGTGCGAAAAAACAGGTGGATCAAAGCTGTATTCTGCTGAAATAGCCGATGCATGTATCTTGATGGAGGAGTAGGACAGGCCTGAATGAAGAAGTTCGGCCAGATACTCCAGAATGTTAGGCATATCTATGTTTGACGCATCTTTTCCTCTTTCCGTACTCCAAATGACAAACCTTTTCCATTTTCCAGCATAGTTCCTTCTTGTTGAAGGTCTGCGTGCTTCAAGAATAATGTCTTTAACTCTTTGGGAAAGTTCTGGATTAGCTGCTGCTATGTGATGTTCCATGCAGTCAGTTGCAGCATTTTTAGGTTTGGATGTATGATGCTGTAGTTGTTCTGAGTTAACATCAAAGGCATCAGGGGTATTGGCCACATATTGTTCCGAGACATGCTCTTCAGTAGTGGGTACCAGTGTTGTCTTGGCCAGTTTGGAGCTATCAGGATTATCCTTGGACGTTCTTCCTTGATTTTTAGTAGTACCTTGTGTATCAAAGGAAGAGGTGGGAATGCATATGCTGTTAGGACTTTCCAGTTGAAGGAGAGTGAGTCCACTTTCCATGCTAGTGGGTGGAATGTCCTTGTGCAGAATTTTTTGAGCTGGTGATTGAGAGGTGATGCGAATAGGTCTATCTGTGGCATTCCCCATTTCTTTGAGATGGTCTTGAAGATGTCCGGGTGCAGCTTCCATTCCTGGGCATCTTGAAGTGGTTCTGCTTAATATGTCTGCTAGAGTATTGTCTTTCCCCGGTACAAATATTGCCTGTAACTGAATGTTGTAGCTGAGTGCCAGGGTCCACAGCTCCAAGGTCATTTTGCATAGGGGGTATGAATGAGTGCCTCCCTGTTTGTTGATGTACCACATGACTGTGGTGTTGTCTGTCCTTATCATCAACTGGCCCTCTTTGAGAAATGGTTTGAACTTTTGGATTGCCAGTTTTACTGCCAGCATTTCTTTTAGATTGATGTGCAGGTGAAGTTGATCCTGTGTCCACAATCCTTGCACGCATTTGTCCAGCATGTGGGCCCCACATCCTAGGTCTGAAGCGTCTGTTGTGATGGTCTGGCTTGGTTGACATCTGCGAAAGGGTAGGCCTGGGTTTAACTGGCATGCCTGAGCCCACCATAAGAACTCCTGTTTTAAGCATGGAATTAGTGGGATTTCTGTTTCTAGACTGTGTCTGTGTTGGGACCATAAATTCTTTAGGTACCACTGTAGTTTCCTCATATGTAGTCTGGCAAATGGGACCAAGATTATGCATGATGCCATGAAGCCCAAGGCCTGCAGAACTTTTCTTGCTGTTAACTTGTTCAGTTTTGTTAGTGCCAAGAAATAAAGAGGAAGTTCTTTTTGTTTTTCTGTAGTCAGGAATGCCATTTGTTGTACTGTGTCCAATTCCGCGCCCAAGAATGTCCTTGTTTGGGATGGTATCAGCCTTGACTTTTGTAAATTGACTGTGTATCCCAGTCCTTGTAGCAAGTAAATGACCCTTTGTAAATCTGTTGTCAGCTTGCTTTTGTTGTCCCCTTGTAGCAGGCAGTCGTCCAGGTATGGGTAAATTTGAATTCCTGTAGTCTGCAATGGCGATTACTGATGCCAGGCATTTTGTGAATACTCTGGGCGCAGTAGATAAGCCAAAGGGCAATGCTGAGAATTGATAGTGCTCTGATCCTGCAAGAAATCTGAGGTATCTTCTGCAGATTGGTCGAATGGGGACGTGCAGGTATGCCTCCTTGAGATCTAGAGTTACCAGCCAAGACTCCTTGCCCAGCATGGGAAGAAGTTGCTGTAGGGTCAGCATTTTGAATTTTGGGACAATGATGTATGTATTTAAGGTGGACAGGACGAGAATTGGTCTCCAACTTTTTCCTTTCTTGGAACTAGGAATAGTCTGGAATAGAACCCCTTTCCTTGTTCTGCTGTTGGCACTCTTTCCACAGCTCTCATGTTTGCTAACTCCATTATCTGGCGTAGAGCCTCTGTTTATTGATTTGGAGGTAGATTTGGCATTCCTCTTTTGACTGGTAAAGTGTGGAAGTGAAACCGGTAACCTTGATCTATGGTTTGTAAAATCCACTTGTCTTTTGTTATGTAGTGCCAGTTCTTTGAAAATAAGGTTAACTTTCCGCCTAGAGGAGCTGCTATTTGTTCCCTGGTAGGCGGATTTAGGATTAAGTCACTGTGGTTGTGCTGATGTAGTGGCAGTGGCTGTGTCTGTGCCTCTGTTGTTACCTTGCCACTGTCGTCCTCTGTAGGCACCTCCTCTGGATTGGTTTCTGCCTCTGGAACGTCTATTCCTGCCTCTTTGAAATTTTGTGGAGTCAGGAAAGGACCAATTTGTGGCAGGCCAGTTCCTGCTAAACCTTGGGGTTGAACCTGCAAGAAATCTTTAACAGTTTGAACAGATTTTGCCTTCTCTTCCATTTTCTTCATAACCTGCTGGGCAGGTGTACCAAACAAACTTGTCTTGTCCATAGGAGCATCTAGCAACTTAGCTTTAACATGATCCGGTAAAGCTTGTTCCTTTAGCCATGCATGCCTTCTTATCACTGTGCCTGTCATGGCTGATCTAAATGAAGCCTCCAGTGCATCATAGCCACATTTTAAAGAATGGTTGCTAACCTGTTGTATGTTATTTACCATCTCTAATACATATTTCTTATCAAGAGATTCATCAGTGGTTAGTTTTTTAGTTAACTGATCAAGCATAAACTCTTGGTATTGTATCATGTGAAACTGACAGTTTAAAGCTCTAGCTGAGAGAGTAGCTGAAGTGTAGACCTTTTACCCCATCTGTCTAAAGACCTTGCTTCCCTTTCAGAAGGAATAGGGTTTTAGCTGTGGTCGCTACTGCCTTGGGACCCTGGGATATAGTTTCTGGGTCTGCAAGAGGGGCCTTGTAAAGGTGGTGATGAGTATCTGGCACCCTGTAAAATCTGTCTGGTTTGGCAGGGGCTGGGGTAAAGAATCTGGAGCGGAGCAAACATCATTGAAAGCATCATCCACCACAGAGAGAACAGGAGGTATAGCTAAGGGCCTGTGCTGTGGGAGGTGCAGAAAGGTCCTAAGTCTTTTCTGGAGTCTGAAAAATCCTGTTGCTGCCATTGGAACTGTTCTCGCATGGCATGCAAGGTTTCCCCAAAGGAGAATTCTTCTGGTGGGGAAGCAGCTGGAATGGATTCTTCAGCATCAGAATCTTCAAAATTGGAGAAGGAGCCTCTGGCTGGTCAGTTATGTCTGATTCATCAGCAGAATCATCAGAAGACACTGGCTCAGGGGCTCTGCCCTAGGTCTCTTCTCTGGGGCTGAGAGGCCCTGTCTGGGTGAGATTGAGATCCTCTAATTAAAGAAATTAAATCTTCTGCCAAAGAAAGCATTTGAGAACTAGAAGAGGGCCTGGATGTGGGGCGTTTAACAGGCACTGTTTTAGTAGTCTTGGCTGCTTTAGCCCTGGCGAAGGCCTTAATGGACATGGCTGCTGGAGGCCTAGCAGCACCACGTGCTGGGGTAGAGACATCCAAGGGGATGGTGTCTGATAAGTCAACCACCGTAGTGGGTAAAATTTCTGAGGTCGATTCAAGAGTTGTAGCAGGGGCCTCAGTTGTAAGAATAGGTTCAGCTGTACTTAGATCAGTTTTCTCGGTTTCGCCGAAACCGAGACACTCATGATTTGCTTTACCGTGGTTTCGGCCGAAACCGGACCGCGAGTGTCGGTCTTTATCTTTGCGTTTTGGTAGATTGGGTAGTCGGAGGATCCGGCGGCATAATGTCGCAAAATCAGAACCGAAAAACTGTTCTGCAAACTCCGACCGGCGCCTAAGCGTTCGTCGGTTGAAAGAGGCACAGGCCGAACAGGCTGCTACGTCGTGGGCTGGGCCTAAACAAGGCAGACAGTAAGAGTGGAAATCTTTATGAGGTATTTGTTTCCCACAGGTTAAACAATTGTTAACTTTTTCTGACATCGGCTGAGGCAAGAAAGAGTCCCCAACGGGTACTTAGCTTTAGAAGTCTTGGTAGTATTCGGTAGAAGTAATCTCTGGATCCGACCGACCGGCACTTGCGAACAGCTTCTGCTTCGGGCGCCACGCGGCAAGAAAGACTGAGGAAAATGGCGTCGGCTGATGCTTATATACCCGAAGACCAACAGAGATGACGTCGGGTGGAGTGCGACATCAGCCGAAGCCGGACCCGGACTTTGGAATCCGGCCGACTGCAGGGCTGCCTGACGACAGGACAACCCACTTGTTATGACTGCAGATGCATCCATGAAGGACATCTTGATGACATGATGATACGGAGGAGGCTGGACATCCTATGTATCCAGGAGATGAGATGAAAGTGCAGTGCAGTAAAGCCACTTGGCTTGGGATCCAGAGTCTACTACTCAGGTGGAGGGCAGGCTAGAAATGGTGTAGGAATTGTGGTGAGAGAGAGGCTTCCGAAGGCAGTAAGGGATATCATCGGAATTAATGACAGTCAGACTCCAGTGTAATGATAGGGCAGTATTCATAATCTCAGCCTATGCCCCACAGCAGGGTTGTGATAATGAGGAAAACAGTGCAGTCAGACAGCAGTTGCAGGACCTACTAGATAAAGCAGGATAACATGAATTGGTGTTGATAATGGGTGACTGGAATGCACATATCGGGACAGACAGAACAGGATACAAGGACTGCCTGGGTCCACATGGGTGGGGCAACAGGAATAAAGAAGGAGAAGTCATTCTAGACTTCTGTCTGGCAAATGTCTTGATAGCAGTCAACACATGGTTCAGAAAGACAGACCGTCACAAGATCACATACAACTGCAGTCAACATGCAACTCAGGTAGACTTCCTCCTAGTAAGGAAAAGGCACTGGGGCAGAATCTATGATTGCGAAGTCACCCCCAGTGAAACAGTCAGCCCACAGCATAAACCATTACTTGCCACAATCAGCTGCAAGCAGTGGCCAGAGAAGGCTCTAAGGTCAACAGAGACCAGGCTAAAGACCAGGAAGTTGACTGGAAAGAAAGTACAAATTTTCAAGGAATTAGTCAGGGCTCTAGCACCCCAAGAAGAGGAGGAAATAGGTGGAGTTGAAGAAGAATGGCAGCGCCTAAAAACAGCATGTGTTAAGACTACAGAAAAGATATGTGGCCGAGGCAGGTATGGAAATAAGGTACATAAGGAAAATTGGTGGTGGAATGCAGAAGTCCAGGAAGTCATCAAAAGAAAAAAGGAGTGCAGGAAGAAGTGGGAAACAGAAAAGACTGACCAAACTAGAAAGGACTACTGGTTGGCTAACAAAGAAGCTAAGAAAGAAGTTGCAATAGCAAAGAACAGGGCATCTGAGGCACTGTACCAACTTCTGGAAAGTGACTCAGTAAGGGCACAAAGAAACTGTATCAGGTTGCAAGGCAAAGATAGAAAAACAAAAAAGATAGTCAGACACCCTTCATAAGGGATGCCAGCAACAACCTGTTCAACAGCCCAGAGGACATCAAAGGCAGATGGAAGGAGTATTTCCAGCAGCTTCTGAATGAAGAAAACCCCACAGAAGCTGCACTGCCCCAGAAATAGCCTAAGATGAGAGATGAAGAGGAGCCCACCCTAAAAGAAGTAAGAACAGCACTAAGGAAGATGAAGTCAGGAAAAGCAGCAGGCTCAGATGAGGTCACAGCAGATATGATAAAGATGCTGGGTGAGATTGGGGAGAAATGGCTCCTGAAGGTACTAGTAGCAGTTTGGAGAGAAAGGCGTAACCCGGATGACTGGAGTATAAGCATACTCATGCCACTGTGCAAGAACAAAGAGGACATCCACAACTGTGGGCTGTACAGAGGCATCAAACTCCTTAACACACTGCATGAAAGTTCTGGAGAAGGTGACTGATAAACGGATACGAAGAATAGTAGAAAGTAAGATGGGAGATGAGCAGTTTGGATTCAAATCCGGATGCAGCACAATTGACCCGATGTTTGCACTGAGACAGTTACTTGAGAAGAAGCTAGAGATCAGGAGAGAGTCTAACTAGGCATTCCAAGACTTGGTGAAAGCATATGACAAGGTCCCAAGAAAGCTGATCTGGGTAATATTCCAGTGGTTTGAAGTCCCATAAATATTGGTAGAATTAGTGCAGGCTACGTACAAGGACCCAATGACTCAAGTATGAACAGTGTTCGGCCTCACAGAGGGGTTCCCAGTGGGTGTGGGTGTACATCAGGGTTCAGCTCTGAGCCCACTGCTGTTCATACTGGTGATGGACTACATTACCAAACAGGTTGGAGGGGACGGATCAACAAAGCTGCTGTATGCAGACGATGTGGCAGAACAGGCAGACTCTGAGCTAGAACTTCAGCAAAGGATAGGAGAATGGAATGCAAATCTGAAGGCACATGGGATGAAACTAAACACAGATAAGATGGTGGCCTTCTTTTTCTTTCAGCTGTTCCCATTAGGGGTCGCCACAGCGGATCATCTGTTTCCATTTCTTCCTGTCTTCTGCATCTTGCTCTGTCACACCAACCACATGCATGTCCTCTCTCACCACATCCATAAACCTCATCTTAGGCCTTCCCCTTTTCCTCTTACCTGGCAGCTTCATCCTTAGCATCCTTTTTACAATACACCCAGCATCCCTCTTCAGCACATGTCCAAACCAACGCAATCTCGCCTCTCTGGCTTTGTCTCCAAACCGTCCAACCTGGGTTGACCCTCCAATATACTTATTCTTAATCTTGTCTACCCTCGTCACACACAGTGCAAATCTTAACATCTTTAACTCTGCCACATCTAGCTCCGATTCTTGCCTTTTTGTCAATGCCACTGTCTCCAACCATTATAACATAGCTGGTCTCACTACCCTCTTGAAGACCTTCTTACTGGTACTAGTCTCTCTCAAATCACTCCTGACACTCTTCTCCACCCACTCCACTCTGCCTTTACTCTCTTCTTCACCTCTCTTCCACACTTGCCATTACTCTGAACTGTTGATCCCAAGTATTTAAACTCATCCACCTTTGCCAACTCTAGTCCCTGCATCCTCAGCATTCCTCTATCCTCCCTCTCATTCACACACATATATTCAGTCTTTGCCCTGCTGACCTTCATTCCTCTCCTCTCTAGAGCATATCGCCACCTCTCCAGGGCCTCCTCAATCTGTTCCCTACTTTCACTACATATCACAATGTCATCTGCAATCATCATAGTCCACGGGGACTCCTGTCTGATCTCGTCTGTCAACCTGTCCATCACCACTGCAAATAAGAAAGGGCTCAGAGCTGATACTTGATATAATCCCACCTCAACCTTAAACGCATCTGTCACTTCCACTGCAGATCTGACCGCTGTCACACTACCCTTGTACATATCCTGTACCACTCTTACATACTTCTCTGCCACTCCTGACTTTCTCATACAATACCACAACTCCTTTCTAGGCATCCTGTCATATGCTTTCTCTAAGCCCACAAAGACGGTAATGGCAGCAAATTAGGGAAATCAGAAGAAGCTGAGAATAGAGATAGAAGGGAAGATAGTGGAACAGGTAAACAGCTTCAAGTATCTGGGAGGACTAGTTGAGGAAAAGGGTGGTCTGAATGAAGAGGTCAAAGCTAGAATCAGAGGGGTTGCAGCCAATTGGTATAGAGTATCAGGTGTAGTCTATGACAGAAGAATGCCAAAGAAGCTGAAAAGTAAGATGTACAAGACAGTGGTGCGACCAGTACTACTGTATGGTACAGAAGCCTGGGCAGTAAAGGCAGAACAGTTGAAGAAACTAGAGGTGATGGAAATGAAGTGCCTGAGAAAGGTGATAGGATGCACACTGTGGGACAGACGAAGAAATGAGAAATAAGAGCAGTAGCCAAAGTAGCTCCAATTGCAGAAAAGATCAAAGAGAACAGATTACGGTGGTTTGGGCACAAGTGTAGAAAAGCAGAGGACAATCTGGTGAGGAAGATTTGGGGCAGACAGGAAGAATGGAAGAATATAAGTGGAAATGAGGACGTCCAGCAAAGAGGTGAATGGATTGTGTGAAAGAACATCTGCGACAGTCAGGCATGAGTGTTGAAGAAGGCAGGACTGTGGCACTGAATAGAGAGAGTTGGCGACAGTTAACACGATACCCTGACCCCATGTAGAAAAAATGGGAAAAAGGGGGCTGATGATGATGATTACTTACCCAGGTAAAATCTTCATTGCTCCAGTCATTCGAAGAAATGTTATTTTTTTCTCGACGATGTGATCTTCGCTGATCTGGGGTTTTGATGATCTGAAGCAGACCCATATTATATATATATATATATATATATATATATATATATATATATATATATATATATATACATACAGACATACACACACACACATACAGATAGATATATAGACATATATGATTTTAACATATCCTTGTATCTGTAAACCTGTGTTGTTAATTTGTTATGGGATCTTATTCGTCTGGGTTGTACCTGCAAATGGTCCATTAAGATCAGTGCACTTCCCCCATTAAACAAAAATAAATAAATACATAAACTACCCTTCAGCAGGATATCCCTACAATAAGGAATACTGCAAAAGTGACTAAGGAAAATCATCATCTGGCTCAGAGCCAGATGTTTTAAGGGTTTCCTAAGAAGTCCCTTACACCAGAACCTACACTATTTGTAGCTATGAAGGCCAAAACAAGTTTTTGAATGCAGTATTCTTTATTTAGCATTATTCTTCCCATGAAGGAATGTGCCTTTTCTACTGAAGCTATTATGAGCAAGTCCACTTAAGCAACTCTCCATTCTACAGCTTTTGTGTCACTGATCTGAATAAATAAATGCAGGTTTCCATCAAGGAAATTAATTTTCCCTTAAATTCCTTGAATAAGATCAGTAGTTCTGAACTGGCAGACTGCATTCAGATCTGCAGATGTATCAACAATGTTTATAGTGTCATCTAAGTTGGTAACATTCACTACCACACTCATCTGTCTTGTTGACAGTTACTGTCAAAACAGACTGTAAAAGATAACTTCACAGAATGCAGTAACCACAATGATAAGTTGCCCAGTCGAAAAGAGATAATGGCAAAAAGACCTCATTGGCTGCCACAAACAATTCCTCCAATACATCCTAATTTAAGACAGTTTAAATGCCTACTCATTTATCTGTCTATCTATCCATCCAGGTATTTAAAATCAAAACTCAATCCCAAGTACATTACAGAAAGCTAACAAAACAGCAAGACAAGAGAAATTAAGTAAATAAAACTACAGAAGATGCAAGATTTAAATACTCTAAAATTTTAACGACAAATCAGAAAAGTTTATATGAAGGCTGAAATGCTATAATTAAACTTTCCTAAAAGATGGAACTTTAGGCATCTCTTGAAAAGATACTTGGAATCAATTGCCCAAAGCAGGTATGACTGTTGATTCCATAGGACAGTGCAAGACATGCACAAAATGTTCTACCAGACTTTTCTAGTCTGGCCTGTAAACAGCCACCAGCCCCCTCTGATATCCAGTATTAAGCCAGAAAACAGGGCCTCAATAGTTCTGCAGCAAAAGTAGGAGGCAGACTGTGAAGGGCACGACAGGCAAGGGTCAAGCTCTTAAGGAAACATCTGGCATCAAATAGAAACCAGTGCAAATCCTGCAAGATCAAAGTAATATGACTAACAGGAAGCGTAAAAAGAAGTTATGTTGTTATCATAACGTTCCGTCTCTGTTGTCTATTTTCGTTCTTCCTCCACCTGGGGGTTCCGGATCCGACTCGGCTGCTTTCCAAAGCTTAAAATTCAAAGCTCGAGCTCCTCCCTTGTCTGCCATAATGCCTCATCCCCCAGATTACCTCAGATAGAGTTTACCGCTAACATATGCATATGATATCCAGTATGCCCGTATCTGTAAATTATGATAAGCTCATCAGGCAAAAAAACAGAAAGGAAGACAGAAAAATATTTCAGGAGCTCAAAAAAAATGTAGTTCCTCATACACTCTCTGCTGGGTCTTATATAGGAATTGGACAGGGGGAAGGAGGGGGATGAATGAAAATAGACAACACATGGAACGTTATGGTAAGAATGTAACTTCTTTATCTGATGTCAATTTTCATTCATTCCTTCACCTGTGGGCCAGAGTCCCCCCAGCTACAGTAATCTAGGGTGGCCCTCATGAAAATATATTCCATAGCACCGCAGAGCCAAAAGCAGCTATATTTCTGGAAATAATGTCCAATTTATAATGTGTAATAAATGTATGGGAACTTGACCAGGAGGCAGCACATCAGCACATATATCATTAATTGACACTGTAGATCAAAAACCTTGAGAAGTCACCATGGATCTTGTAGAATGGTCTTTGATGGGTCAAGGCAAAGGAATACCATTCAAAGAATAAATGAAGGAAATGCAATCTCTTAACCATTTGGCCTGGGTTAGTTAACATCTGAAAAAGATACAAACAAATGGCCAGATTTTCTGAAGATTTTGGTCCTGTCAAAATAAAAATGCAACTGCCTATGGACGTCCAGAAGATGTAGCATATATTCTCTTTTGTTCTGAAATTTAGGGAAGAAAACCAGTAGGTTGACAGACTGATTGATATTCTTTTCAGAAGTAACTTTCGGTTAAAAGGCTGGTGTGGTCCGAAGAGATACTCTGTTTCTGTGGAAAATTAAATAAGGAGGATTAGATGAATGGGTGTGCAGTTCTGAAACTCTCTTAGCTGAAGTGATGGCTACTAAAAAAGGCAGTCTTCCTAGACAGAAACCTCAATTCCACTTTAGCTGCCAGTTCAAAAGGGGGAAGCATTAATGCCTGAAATATCAAGGTCAGGTCCTGAGGAGGAGTAGGGTCCTTGATTGAAAGTCAAAGCAAAAAGGTACCTGTGAGGAAGGCCTTCGTTTTGACAACGCTAGGGAGGCAGAATTCTCTCCAATCTGAAATAGCTGCCAACTGGACTTTAACCATGGAATAACTGGTTCGGTTTTGGAAAAGAAAGGCCAAGAAATCCAATACTACTGAAACATGAGCTATAAAAGGATCGATAAACTTCTGTTGAGCTCAAATGGAGAATTTCTTCCATTTGCTCTTGTAGACTTTTCTGGTCAACAGTTTGAGAGAAGAAATAAACATTTTTTGGACTGGGGATGAAAGCATGGAATGTCTAGCCATCATTGGAAATAGAGAAACCATGGGGTCAGTTTTAGGCCTTGAAGATACAGGTGAGCTTGCCCTGAGGGGTGGAACAGTAGATCTGGCAGAGGTTCCAGTGTCCAAGAAGGGCAATCCAGGTAAGACCAAAGGAAAGTGAACCAGACTTGGTGACATCAAAAGCGTGACAATGAGGATCACTTTGCTCTTCAACCAATATGCTTTCTAAAGAAATACAGGAATCAGAGGTAAAAGAGGAACTACACAAAGTAGACCGGAGGGCCAAGCATGGACTAGAGCATCCCTTGCCGACTGTCCCTGAGGGGGAATCAAAGCAAAGAACATGCTCTGAGCTAGGATACAGAATTAGAATTGCCTAGGCATGGTAAGGCTTTGCTGCGTCTAATAATGGTGGCTGCCAAAAAAGCAATTACTAGAAAATGGAAATCAAAATCTAAACCAACTATACTAGAAGTAGTGAATATAGTAACAGAGATAAAACAACTGGAATTGAGGTCTTTGGAAAAGGGTAGGAACAAACTACATAGGAAAAAGTGGGAACTGTGGGAAGAATACATACAAGGGAGAAATTAGGTTTAAAAGGCAGCAAAACTTAAATGAGCTATGTAATGTTTGACTGAAAACGACTGGGTAGAATATAAGTGATGTATAATGTTTGTAACTGGGAGTTTGACAGTATGGTTTGTTATGTAAAATGCTTTTAACTAGGATTGTGTCAGTGTGGTTTTGTTTTCACTGATATAAATATCCTCATATCATGCGTTCCGGCCCCAAAACCCGGACCACACCACAAAATGAGGGGGTGCATCCACATTCATAAAAGGATACCCACACCTCCAGGTTGGTGGCAATGCACGAAGCTTCGGAAACCATCCAGGTGCAACTAATCATAGGCAAAACTGCTCTACAAATTGTAGCATGCTACAGGCCACCCTCTCAAACTCAGGAACCCCACACAGCCTTCCTGAAGACACTGGAGGGTATAAATGTATCTCCAAACACCATCATATTGGGTGACTTCAACTACCTGAATATAGACTGGGAACATTACTCAAGCCCTAACTTTCTAGCCCAACGGTTCCTGGAGTTCATAAATTCAAATGCCATGGAACAGCTAGTCACTGTTCCCACGAGAGGAGAAAATATACTAGATCTCATTATCACAAACATGGGGACAAAATGCTCCACACCGGAAGTATATCCCTCATTGGTGAGATGTGATCATAAACTAATCTCACTGGAAATCCACATCCGGCCCCCACCCCAAACAAAAAGACCACAGTGAAGAACTTCTCTAAAGCAAACTTCACACTACTCAAGACTGGTGTGGTATCCTTCAAGGCCCCTGAGCCAGTGGAAACCACAACCCAAGCTGTGGAAGCCCTTACAAATGCCTTCTAAGAACACCTCCAGGACTGCATGGATCAGGCAATCCCAAATAAAACCAAGACTCTTTCCACAAAGGGCAAACGTCCAGCCTGGTGGACCCCAGCCATTAACAAATTTTACAATAAGAGGAGAAAGCTATTACATGATAGAACAAAATCCATAAAAGGGAAGTCACCCCTGATCATTATTAGTAAAAAAATACGAGCACTCATAAAATCAACTAAGGCCAATTTTGAGAGAAAAACTGCCATGGATTCAAAGGACAATCATAAGGCCTTTTTCAGCTATGTTAGGAACCTGGGTAGAAACTCCCAGATATGCTCAGAATTAGTCCAAAATTATACAAAAATCACTGAACCCACAGACATTGCCAACATACTGGCAGACAGGTTCAGTGCAAACTTCACCCCTCTCCCCTAAAGGAGAGATAACTATCCCAGTGGAGTGTAGCCTCCCAGACATCTCAAATGCGCAGGTGAAAGCTGCTCTCTCTAAAGCTAAAAACACAGCATCAATGGGACCGGATGGTGTCCCCGGCTGTGTGCTACACGAGCTAAATGAGGAATTAAACCCGCACATAAGGCAGCTGTTTAATCTCAGCCTTACCACAGGATACGTGCCCAAGGAGTGGCGTACGGCAACTGTGGTCCCACTCCACAAAGGCGGTACCTCTACGGACCCTGGTAATTACCGCCCCATAAGCTTAACAAGTCTAGTCTGCAAAGCTATGGAGAGGATCATAATGGAGCTCATAAAGATATAGGGGAGATCATGCCTTTTGAACTTGGTCGACTTCTTCGAAACAGTCACCAAGGCCATTGATGAGGGAAAGGCAGTCCATACAGCCTACCTTGACCTTGCAAAGGCTTTCGACACAATACCCCACTCGGGTATTGTAGAAAAACTTACCAGCTTAAATGTAAACCCATATGTCACAAGATGGGTTGCAAACTGGCTTAAGGACAGAACCCACAGGGTTAGAGTTGCTGGCGCTATGTCAGACTCCAAGCCGGTCACAAGTGGTGTCCCACAGGGCTCGGTCCTTGCCCCCTATTGTTCGGCATCTACTTCTCAGAAGTACAGGCCAACATGGGAGGACTTTGGCTGACAAAGTTTGCAGGCGACTGCAAACTGGGCCATAGTGGAAAGTGCATCGGACACGGATATCCTTCAGAAGGGACTCACGGAAACAGATAGCTGGTGCCAGAGCCATGGCCTGAAGTTAAACGCCAAAAAATGTATAGTCATACCCTTCGGGAAAAACAAGGTAACCCCAAGCTACCATATAGGTGGCAATCCACTAAGCACAGAAGAGGTTATCAGGGACCTGGGGAACCCAGGTTGACAGTGGCCTTTCTTTTGACACTCACGTTGCTAAAGTGGTTAGAAAGACCTTCTACATTGCCCACCTGATCATGAAGGGATTCACATCCAGATCTAGTGAGGTCATTGTTCCCCTGTACTCTTCACTTATCAGACCAATAATCGAGTACAATGCCCCATTCGGGATGCATCTCACCCGACATCTGCAGCAATTGGAGAGACCCCAAAAGTTCCTCACCAAAAGGATAAAGGGACTCCAAAATCTGTCATATGCTGCCAGATTGAAGAAACTCCAGCTCTATTCAGTTGCATACCGTCTGCTCAGAGGTGACATGTGCCTGACATACAAGGCCATGTCCAACCCGGAATTAATGGACATGCTCCACCTCAAAAAATCCAAATCCACCAAAACCACTAGAGCAAGCGACTTAAACCTTAGCACAGATATAAATAGGACGTGCTGGAGGGATAGATTTATCACTCAGAGACTCCCTATGCTGTGGAATAAAATCCCGGTCCATGTGAGGCAGAGCACCTCGCTGGCTCTGTTCAAGAGAAATCTTGACCTGTGGATGGGAGATCGTATGTTTACCCCGGGAATCATCTCTGTGTCACTGCTGGACAGAGGCACAACAAACTAATGGGCACAGTATTTTTTCATATAAGGGGTGGCGTCAGCCACAAAAATTTGGGCTAAGCTTATAAATGCCTTAGAGCATATAGCCTAGCATAAACCTATGAACCTATGAACCTATGACTGCCTATGTAGTAAGTGATGGTTTACTAAAAATATTTCTTCTTTATCAAAAAAAAAAAAGCAAGAATTGAATAATTTATGTAATGTTGCATAAGTTATATGATATATAT
Organism: Protopterus annectens; assembly: GCF_019279795.1. Classification (NCBI taxonomy): domain Eukaryota; kingdom Metazoa; phylum Chordata; order Ceratodontiformes; family Protopteridae; genus Protopterus; species Protopterus annectens. The sequence continues at coordinate 1,815,371,915 of NC_056737.1, read as the reverse complement.
CAATACATATGAAGTAAAATTTGCCTATGTCACAAGTGATAATTCAATAAAGGTGTTTGGGGAAAAAAGGCAAAGAACCTGCTGCATTTGTTGATGAGGGGGGAGGACACAAAGAGATCGCAGCAAGGCTGACCCCATTTGAGAAAGATCATGTTTACCACAGACTGATTTAGAGACCACTTGTCAGGCATGAATAAAACTCTGCTGAGCCTGTTCACTAAAATGTTGGATTCCCTCGGAATGTGCGTTGCCATTAGAAACATTTGGTAGAGATTGCCCATTGCCCACACTCTCACTGCTTCTTGATGCAGCGGGTAAGATCCGGTTCCTCCTTGCTTGTTGATGTACCACACTACGGACATATCGTCTATGTGGATCACAACAGTCCCTAGAGGTAGAAAGCTGTGTAGTGCTTGCAAAGCTAAAAGAACCACTTTCATCTCCAGGATACTGATATGCAATCTGGTCTCCTGAGGCGTCCACATGCCTTGGACTGCCCGTCCCAGAAAAAGTGTCCCCCCACCCTGTCTGTGAGGCATCCGTGGTCAGCATGGTGTTTGGCAGAGGAAAAACAAAGGGATGGCCTTGGGTGACTTCTGGGGAGTGTGGCCACTATAGGAGAGGATCCTTGCTTGTGCATGATAGCCTGATGGGATGATTCAGTGTGCATCTGCGTAAAAAACATTGGACTGACAACTTCCAGTGTAGTACGCGCATGTGTAACCATGCGGTTGGTAATAGGGTTATTGCGGCAGCCACTGAGCCTAACACCCTGACCATCAATTTTGTCAGAGGATTGGGCCTTGCTAGAATCAGGGAGACATGGCATCTGAGGGTGGACACACTGTCTGGGTTAGGAAAGTCAAGGTTTTGGATGCTTCTTAAAGTGCCCCAATAAAAATCTATCAGTTGAACTGGCAGTAGATGTGACTTCTGCATGCTGACTGTTATGCCTAGGATGGGAGAAAGCCTTAACAGGTAGCCCCTGGCTTGAATGAGTAGATGCCTGGAAGAAGCAATTAGGAGCTGGTCGTCCACATAAGGAAAGACATGAAACCTCTTCAGTCTGAGATGAGCTGCAACTACTGTCAAATTTGGTAAACATCACAGGGGCTGTAGCGAGACCAAACGGCAGCACCCAGAACTTATAATGACCGACTCCCAGCCTGAAATGAAGATACCGTCTGGAGCACCTGTTCATCTTGATATGATATAGTATGCATTCGTCAGGTCTATCAAGCACATCCAGTTGCCCATCTTCAGAAAGGGTAGGAAAGATTGGACCATGACCATCCTGAACTTTGAGTTCTTCACCTTCTTGTCACTGTTGTCAAGTCCAAAGCTGGCCTTCGATCCTCTGTCTTTTTTGGCACTAAAAAAGAACCTCGAGTAAATGCCAGATCTGACTTGATAGGGAGGGACACCCTGGATTACTTTTTTTCTGAATCAGCTTTGTAATTTCTACCTCCCTTTGATTGGGTGGGACATCTGGGAGGTGATTCGTTGGTCTGGGAAGAGTTAAAAAGGAAATAGAGTATCCTGTGGATACGATCCTTTGCACCCGTCGATCGTTTGTGATGGCTATCCAGGCTTCTGGGTGCAAGGATAAGTGCCCCCCAACTGCCTCCAGAGAAGGACAGCCAGTCATCACTTCACAAGCACCAGAAGGATCTTGTCAGAGAAGGAATCCTGGGACCCTTGATTCCGCGGAGCCCCTCTGCCGCGGGAGAGGCGTCCAGCACTAACTGTTTCCTCCTCTGTCTCTGGTGGAAAAGTCTTCCTGAGCTTCCTGAAAAGGGCCCTGAGATTTCCTGAACCACAGTTTGTTTTTGTTTTTTTTACCACCACTTTTTGGTGGCTGCAACAACAGCTGTGGCATCTATCAGGATCCCTTTCGTCCAGTGGAGTTTATCCAAGGGAGTGCTTAAGATCTTGTCAGCCCGCCTGGGTATAGGCTCTGCAGTGTCTGGGTCCTTCCATGCCTTGAAAGAAACTAAGCCCACCTGGGTATAGGCTCTGCAGTGTCTGGGTCCTTCCATGCCTTGGAAGAAACTAAGCCAATAAGAGGATCTGCTGGAGGGGGGGGGCACCCAGGATATTGATGAGCCCATGCTGAAAGGCTCCAAAAGCACCGTCTCCTCTGGGTTGGGGTTCTGGGAGGACCATCCACCCTTCTGATGGAGGATCTTTAAGATGCCTGCAAAATAGACATCGTTGGAAAGAGATCTAGGGACCCCTCCCCTTCCTCGAAGTCAGTGTCAGTTGTGACAGATTTCTGCAGGGAATCCAAGTGTCTCCTTTTACACTTTCTTCCGAGGGACCTCCCCAGTGGGATACTCCGGGGAGATATCAGAAGAAATCTGGGGTTTCACAGTAAGGACGAATTGAAGGCTTTCCAGAACAGGCTGTTGCAGTGGTAGCAGAGCAGACTCAGGTACAGACCCCACAGAGGTAGGGACCGATCAGATGGAGGGAGACCTGGGGATCCTAAGATGGGACAGAACCCTCTCCAGCACTTCAAAAAAACTATGAAGAACAGAAAGCCATCGTTCTGGAGCTGAAGCTGTCGGAACAGACTTCTCTGGAGCCCCTGCAAATTTTCCACTCTGAGGGGACAGGGCTGAGCTGTGAAACACAGAGGCCCCAAGGAGAAGAGACAGCTCTGAAAACTTCGGAGTCAAAGCAACCCCCCCCCCCCCCAGATTCGACAGCCAAGGTTTGGCTTCGAGATGAACTGGGCCCAATGCCAGTGGAGCCGAGCATGTCAGGGAGGCAAGGCGGTCGGATTGGAAGTAATGACCACTACCCAATCCGATGTCTTGGTTCTTGGAGACACTAAATCAGACAACTCCAAAGTGGAAGGTCGGATCTGAGAAGGAGCCACTGTGTGAAATGGAGAATATCTGCTCATGGATCCGGAAAGGGACGGAGATGGCAAAACCCCAATCTGGATCGGTGCCTTGAGAAATTTCTTCATCAGTCTATTCACCTCACACCTGGATAAACTCTGGGATGACCAGACGGAGAAGGACACTGAAGCTGGCCTGGACACTCTTTTGGGGGAGGTCTCCAAGCAGGTAGACTTCTGGGTCAAAACACCCGGCTCCAAGGCAGCCATGGGAGCACATGTAGCTGAAGGGAAAGGAGCCAAGGTAGTCAGATTCGAAGGTCTCGAATCCAATAATTTCAGCTCCTTTTTTAGCGGTTCAAAGGAGGACCTTTCAGGGGAATGCTTTCTCTGGTCCCTGGCCTTCTTGTGCTTCTTAGCAGGGGGTTGAGCCCCTGAAGTAGATGGAAGAGCAGGAGCAGCAGAAGGAACCAGCTCCTTAAGCACCTGCTTATTCCTGTGGTCTGCCAATGCCCATGGATTAAACCCCTCACACACTGAGCAGGAACTATCCAAATGATGTGGGCTTAAACTGTAGACATACTTCCTGTGGGCATCAGATAATGGGATCTTGTGCCCACAGGAAGTGCACTTCCTGAAACCCAAAGGTTTGTCAGATTTTTCAGCAATGACAAACCGCAGGCAGGCAAAGACCTAGAAAGGGACAGAAAAGGAAGAAACAAATTAGAAAACTAGACCACACGGGAGAAACTCATGGGAAAAAGTACAAGCTACCACTATATTTTTTTAACTTTTAAAATTCAAAGAAGGGAAACAAGAAGGTGAGAGAGAAGACTATACAGTTTATAAGCAGAAAACGGCTAAGGCTGACTTACAAACCAAGAACTGTCCACTAAGACACCTGGAAGGAGCTCAGCAACGCAACCTCAATGTTTTTCGTATAAAAGGAAAATGAGATCCGAGGTAATCTGGGGGAATGAGGCATTATGGAAGAGAAGGGGGATGCTCAAGCTTTGCATGTTTAGCTTTGGAAAGTGGACAAATTGGATCAGAGGCTGGATCCAGAACCCACAGGTGGAAGAAGACTGAAAATTGACATCATCAGATCAATCAATAACCTAGCTGTGGAATTCTATGCTCGTTGCAGTCAAGCCAGGTCATAGGAGATTAATAGGCTAACAGCCCGTACAAGCCTAGCCAATTTTCCTAGAATATACTCAATTGTCTGTCCCTAGGAAAAAGGAAATAAGGGTTAGTAAGTGGGAGTTTTGACTATTTTTACACACTGTCTCTGTCCATAAGAGACATGGACACCATAAGTTCCAGGCAGAGGGTATTACAGTAATTCAAGCATGAAGTAACCAGTGCATAAACCAAAGAAGCCAGGTCACAAAAATGAAATAAGATGCCTGATCCTGGAAACGTTCTTCAAATGGAAGTAAAATGTCTTAAAGACAGCAGACATCTGGATCTTCAGTGTCAGCCTGTCATCAAGAACCACACCCCAATCATGGACAGAAGACACAAGTTCCAACATATTAGCCTCACAACAATATTATGGGTGAAGCAACAGAAAATGCAATAGTCAAACAATGGCATGTAGAAGTCTTTTCTGGGATGCACTTAAGGTGATTTAGTCAGGAAGAATGGGCAACTAAACCCAGGCAACTCGAAAAATGCAGTAAAATCAGAAACAGGATCTACAGGAAAAGCAGCAGAGTTAATCATTAGGAGCATATAACTTGTACTAAATAATGTCTCTCCATAATTACCTCCCTTTAATAGCAGCATATACACAGTGAGGAAAAGGGGAACCAAAATAGAATGCGGAGGGCATGAAGTCAATCCAGGGAGAGTGAATTTAATTAATTCCACACATCACCCTCTGAAAGCAAATGGAGAGATCAGATGTAAACCAGTCAATTACAGTCCCCAGGAAACTGCAGCAGTTTTGCACATCATTATTAAGCAACCCGCCATACTCCAGATCAAATACCACCAACAATCAATAAAAACACAGGTTGCTCACGAGTCATGAGAAGTACTAAAAAATACATCTGTGTATGAACTACTTAGCTTTCTTGATAAATGGAAGCTTACTCTATAGAGAGTTTGAAATCACTGCTTTCCAATAGTGGTCATAAATGCATCATTCAAGGACGGAAGAAACACTCATTCTCAAAAACAATCTCACAATCTGGAAAAATAACTACACATAGCATCTCAAAGCTAGAGAAAATTAGCATTATCAGGCAAGGGTCCATTCTGCAGAAAATAGGGGACAAAGATGAAACTATTTCCACAACTTCATCATAGTCTACATAGCTAAACTCAGACCAGCAAAAATCCAGACAATCCACACATAAGAATCACTGAAAGACTCAAGAGGTAAATGTAAGGTGAGGGGCTACCTTATCTTGGCAACTGTGACTGCAAAGAATCAGGGAACTTCCTCACAAAAATCAGAGGTAAAATCTTCCATCTTTCCAAGTGGAAAGGCAGGCTGGGATGCACAATTTAACAACAAAATATAAAAGAGTGCAACTTGACAGATTCAAATCAGTAGAGATCTCACTGGACAAAAAAATGATTTCTTACAAGTCACCTCTGCCTAGTTTAACAACTGATCTAAACTAAGCTTGTCCTGATAACGGCATGCCCTCCACCATTTCTACTCCAAGCCACATACAAACCTGAACAATGAAAACAGCCCATAGCTAAACCACGTAACATACCTACTGCAGACAAGCTGCTGGTCAAGCAAGGGAGACAGAACCAATTAACTCTGTTTCAGGTCACAAGTGACCAGCTCCAAATTAGTAAGTGATTACTTAGGAAGGTCAAACTTTAAGTGAAGTAGATAGTAGTCTGGCCAATACACTGGTACCCCCCAAAATCTCTAGTTTCAAGAACACGCCATACCTCTCACCTTGGAAACAAATGCCCATGAAAAATAGGTACAACTCTTGATGCTGATTAACAACATTTGCATACATAATTATGTAACCCCGCCCACTCCAATTGAATTGTGGGATACCAACTTTTAAACAAACTGAAAAACAGGCAAAGTATTAAATATAAAATAAGCAGAACAATCGTGTTTTATTTATATTACCATTAGAAATGTTATCATCAAATATGAACCTGTTAAAAAACTAAAATACAGTTTTCTTTTACAAAAATAAAATTGCTTCTACACTAAATTGGTGCCTGCAGAGATCTGCTGTCATTAACTGACTGACCCTATTCTGAAAGCTGCAAATAAAGGAGAACAGAATCATTTTCATAAAACTACTCAATCCCAATCCACAGAACAGGGGGGAAAGACTGCTTCATACCTTGGATGTACATAGACAGTTGCGCTACTACCTGGACAGAACCAAGGGCAATAGAAAAACTGACCAGCTTCTGGTAGCATATGCAACAGAAAGGGAAGGAAAAGCAATTTCCAAACAGACAATCTCCAAGTGGATAGGAAATTGCATTAGATTCTGTTACTCCTACCATGGAAAGCAAATTCCACAGAACATAAGGCCTCATTCTACAAGGGCTACAGCCACTACCACAGCTTTCTTACGAGGAGTGGCTACCAAGGACATTATAGAGGCTGCTACTTGGACCTCCGTGCATACATTTGCCAAGCATTATAACTTACCTCTATACTCTAGATCCCGAGCAGGGTTTGCCACTGCTGTTTTGCAAGGGATCCTAACTACACCATAATTTCTTCTTCCTCCTCCCCTAGTTTGGCTATGGTATTCTACCCATTTGTAAGGACTGCAGATGCATCCTTGAAGGACATAGTACAGTTTTGTACCTACCATAAATGTAGATGTCCGAACAGGATAGCATCTGCAGTCAGGATTACCCACCCTCCTTCCCCTCTGTGGTATTCCTAGGGTATTTGCCCACCTAATAGCTAGCTTGGGAGGGATTTCTTATGGTGTATTTGTTTGTATATATGCACATACATGCTTATTTTTTGTGTTTGCCTTCTACCTTTTGGAAACATTGGCATTTATCCAAAAATTTAGCTATCCAGGAGGGCAACTGGCATCTGGGGCAAGAAACACTGAGGAAAATGGCGTCGGCTGATGCCTTTATACCCGAAGAACTGCAGCTATGACGTCGGGTGAAGTGCGACACCAGCCGAGGCCAGACCCAGACTTTGGAATCCGGCCGACCGAAGGGCTGCCTGACGACAGGACAACCCATTTGTAAGGACTGCAGATGCATCCTTGAAGGACATCTGCTTGTGCACATCAAGAAGATGCAGCATGTATTCTCCTTTACTGGAAAAATTTGGAAAGAAAAACTGGCAAATGGATGGATTGGTTAATGTTATTCTCAGAGGCCACTTTAGATAAAAAGGAAGGGTTAGTCCGGAAGGAAACCCTATCCTTATGAAAGGGGTTTCTGCATTAGGCCTTGAATTACAACTGTCAGATCCAAAAATGGTGAGTGATCTTTCACTGGAAGCCTTAGAAAAAAAATCCTTTTATGAGTTTGGACAATGCCCAAGAAATATATCTGTTAACCATTTGAAAATTAGAAATTGCTGCCAGTTGAAGTTTAATTGTAGAGAAACTTGCTCCCTTCTCAAAAAGTGTTAAGAATTGTAGAATTGTGGACTGGGGCAGAAAAGTGATTGATGTTTACATTCAAAGCCCAAAGGGAGAATTTTTCCATTTGTTTTTGTATAATTTTTTTGGTAGATTCTTTTTGAGAAGCCAAAATAATATCACAAACAGGGGAAGAAAGCCTGGGCTGTCTACTACTAGAAGTGGAGAAGCTATGCAATTAGTCTTAAGGCTCGAATGTTGGGATGCTGGATCCTTGATGGGTGTGACAGGAGATCCAGAGTTGGCTCCAGTATCCATGCAGAATAACAAAGACAAGACCATAGCAAGGGGAACCATACTTGCAGAGGCCAGAAGGGGGCAATGAGGATTACTGAGCTCTTCAGCCTACTTGCTTTCTGTAAAAATTCAGAAATCAGGGGAAGAGCAGAGTAAGCATAAAGGACACCTGAGGGCCAAAGTCAACTTGACCATCTCCTGGCGACTCCCCCTAAGGGGAGATCGGAGTGAAGTAACTGCTGCACTTGTTGTTGAAGGGAGTGACAAACAGGATGCAGCAAGATCTGCCCCAATGCTGGAAAATATTTGCCACAGACTGATTGAGACCACTCCTGTGGCATAAAAATGGACCTGCTCAGCTTGTCGATTAGCACACTGTGATGTACATGTCTGGGAAAAAATTAAACGAAAATATTTCAAACGGCTCCTTACTGAAATTAAAGGCACTGGAGAGGTAATACGACCTCCCAAATAATTAGTGTTTAATATACCATGGTACACACACAGACATTATATTGATATTTTACATGGTTTTAAATGTTTTTTATTCTTTTTATTACATACCATCAGTCTTTTTATAAATTTCTAATTTCATTTTTTATTTAATGCATTTAACTTGTATTTGTACTGCTGTGGAGGTTTTGTGTCTTGCAGTCTGTTGCTTTGTTTAAGATTTAATTTTTAATTAATGCATCTCATGAATATTTAATGTAAAGTCATTTATCTGCCCTAATCAACTTTGAATTATGTCACTTCCTGTTTGGTTTGTAAAAAAGGAAGTATCTATGCTTTAACTGTTGTCTGATGAAGTCTAGATTATCTAGACAAAAGCGCTTATCCATTTTGTTTCTGGATTTATGTACTGATTCAATTAAAGTGGTTTTGTGATTTTTATTACCGAGTCATCCATTTTTGGCGAGTGGGTCCAATCCAGCTGCTTCACTTGGGCTTTTGTTTTTTGGACTGGTTTGTGCTTCTGTTTGACTTTACTATTTTATATTTACAGAAAAATCTTCTGGTAAACTCCAGCACATGGCTTGGCTCCTGTTACAAACTTTAAATCAGGTAATCATTTTACATCTGGAGAACAAATATTGTAGTAAACCCCAACACATGTAAGAAATTTGAAGTACCATTTAAAATACTATGGCTATTATCTTTTAGTTATGTACTCACCATAACTTCAGATGTTTGGGATCCATCTCGCCTACATTCTGACTGATGGGTTCGGAGCCGATCCCTCGGCTCCGACTCGGCACGCTTATGCCAAAGAGCGAAGTCTCTTATTGGCTGAGCTTACTATATCCCAGGATGCACCACTACCAGTCCCCCAGATCTAGTTTGTCCGCATACATGCACACACGCACGCACTGCTTATATAACATTGCCAGATGAAACAAGATAAAAACAGTAGAACTCAAACCGTTCAATCTCTTCTGATCTCCAAGGCAGGGGGATGGAGGGTGGGTATTAGGAATGTAGGTGAGATGGATCCCAAACATCTGAAGTTATGGTGAGTACATAACTAAAAGATGTTATGTGATCCTATCTCGCCTACATTCTGACTGATGGGACAGCGTCCCTAGCACCTGAATCCTGGGTGGCTCACTGGAAAACACTCCTGAGTACCGTGGAACCAAATGATGCTCGCCCTTTAGATGCCACATCCAATTTATAGTGGGAAATAAAAGTGTGCGGGTTGGACCAAGTAGCCGCAGCACAAATCTCGGAAATAGCGAGCTTGGAATGAAAGCATAATAGAGGTAGCCATAGCTCTGGTAGAGTGAGCTTTGATAGATGTTGTAAGTTGCTTATTTGAAGAGGAATAAGCCTGAGTTATGCAATCTCTAATCCATTTGGAAATAGTAGCTTTAGTGATGGTTTTACCCAATTTATTATCTGAAAAGGACAAAAACAATTGGTCTGTTTCTCTAATTTGTTGAGTCCTGTCTAGATAGAAGCGCAATTGCCTGTGAACATCCAATTTATGCAAAGTGTATTCCACTTCATTGGAAAATTTTGTAAAGAAAACTGGTAGCTCTAGAGATTGTTGGAGACAGAGACTAGAACAAACTTTTGGAACAAAAGATGGATTAGGCCTAAGTGATACTCTATCCTTGTGAAAAATCAAGTACGGTGGTTTGATAGATAGGGCTTGAAGTTCTGAAACTCTTCTTGCAGAGGTAATTGCAACTAAGAAGGCAGTTTTCCAAGACAGATATTTCAACTCACATGTAGCAGCCGGTTCAAAAGGGGAAGATGTTAAGGCACGAAGTACCAAATCAAGATCCCACGGAGGCGCAGGATGAAAAACTGGGGGTCTTAAAAGCACAGCACCTTTCATGAAAGTTTTACATAATCTGCTGCTCATCAACAGTGGGTCTATAGATTTGTGAAATTTGGAGATAGCTGCTAGTTGGACTTTAATAGTAGAGACTGAAGATCCTTGATTAAACAAGGATGTTAAAAATTTTAAGACCTCTGGTATCGGGGCAGTAATAGGGTCTAAGCCTCTGAGTTGAGCCCAGATAGCAAACCTCTTCCACTTACTGAGATACAATTTCTTAGTGGTGGGTTTGTGGGCTGAAGATAAAATGTGAATAACTTCCGGGTCTAAGGTGTGATTTCTGAGTAAGGTCGGAAGTGGAGGAGCCAAGCTGTTAATTTCAAAGTTTGAAGGGACTGGTGCTGTCGTCCCGACTGATGAATCAGCAGGTCCGGAGTTAGATCCAAAACCAAGGACCGTCCAGAGCATATTTCTTTAGGTAGGGGAACCATACCTGACGAGGCCAATCTGGAGCAATTAGAATCATTGTGGACCCCAATTGGGAAGCTTTCTGGATGACTTTGGGGAGAGTGGAACCGGAGGAAAAGCATAAAGTAGTCCTGTTGGCCAAGGTTGGACTAGAGCATCCGTAGCTGCCTCCCCTGACGCGGAGTCAAGGAAAGAACCTTTGCACTTTGTGTTTTGTGGTGTTGCAAATAGGTCGCAGCACGGGTCCCCCATCTTTTGAAAACCTGAGCTGCTACTGTTTGGTTCAGGGACCACTCGTGAGGAGAGAGAATCGTCCTGCTTAATCTGTCTGCCAATACATTGGATTTTCCTGGAATGTGGGCGCTACCAGGAAGCGGTTGGTAGCTACTGCCCATTCCCACAACCTCATGGCCTCTCTGCAAAGGGGTAAGATCTGGTCCCTCCTTGTTTGTTTAGATACCAGACCACCGACATGTTGTCTGTGTGGATAGCGATAATGCCTTGAGGGAGAAACTTGTGGAGGGCTTGTAGGGACAGAAGTACAGCCCTCATTTCCAATACATTGATATGGAGAAAAGTTTAGTCTGGAAGCCAAGAACCCTGAACTAACCTGCCCGGACAATGCCCCCCACCCGTCTGGGAGGCATCCGTTGTCAAGGTGGCCACGGAGGGTATAACAAAAGGTCTTCCCTGATTCAGATTGGATGGCTGAAGCCACCAGCGGAGGTCCCGTTTGCACGTTTCTGTAATCAGTATGAGATGATTGAGGGGGAGATCCTGAAAAGACCATTGTGTCGATAACAGCCACTGAAGAATCCTCATGTGCAATCTTGCCAGCGGAACTAGGAGAACCGTGGCAGACACTGAACCTAAAAGTTGCAGGACCAACCTGGCTGGGGCTTTGGATCTTGGAAGCAGGGCTCGGACTTGACCTTGTAATGTTTGAATCCTTTCGGTAGGAAGGAAGATGCGCATCAATTTTGAGTCTATCTCTGCTCCTATGAATCTTATGCGCTGAGAGGGCAGCAAGACAGACTTTGACCAGTTGAATGTAATTCCCAGGAAACACCCAGGAGATGGTGGCTTGTAGGTTGTCTAGTAGTAAATGCCTGGTGGTGGCAGTCAGGAGCCAGTCGTCCAGATAGGGAAACACTTGGAATCTGAGACTCCTCAGGTGAGCAGTCACTACTGCCAAACACTTGGTGAACACCCTGGGGCTGTGGTGAGACCAAAGGGCAGTGCACAAAATTGGAAATGACTGTCTCCCAGGCTGAAGCGCAGATACCTCCTGGACGCCTGATGTATCGGTATGTGATAATAGGCGTCCTTGAGATCTATGGAGCACATCCAAACATCCTTCTCCAACAATGGGAGAATGGATTGTAAAGTGACCATTCGAATTTGGACTTCATGACGGACTGGTTTAGTTTGCTGAGATCCAAAATGGGTCTCAGGTCCCCTGTCTTTTGGCACTAAAAGAACTTTGAGTAATTTCCGGATCCGATCTGGTCTGTGGGGACCAGTTGGATGACTCCTTTTTCTAGCAGCTTTGAAGCTTCTGCGGCTGCAATTTCCCTTTGACTGGGTGGTGGGTCCGGGATTTTTTTGGACGGTGGGGGTGAGTGTGTGAACGGAATGGTGTAACCTCCGGCAATAATCCGAAGCACCCATCTGTCCTGAGTAATAGACTCCCAGGCTTTTAGGTGCTTGGCAAAATGGCACCCGACTGGCTCCGGAGCAGCACAGCCGGGCAATCCCTCATGAAGTGTGGGAGGCTGAAGAGCCACGAAAGGACTCGCGGTCTCCAGTGTTGCGGGGCCCTCTGCCGCCTCTGGGACGGCGTCTCCCAGAAAAATTTCCCCGTCCTCTGCCTCTGGAAGGGGAATCTTCCTGCTGTTGAGGAAAGAACTTCTGTGATTTGCGGAACCACATCTTCCCTCCTCTTTTAGCCTTGGGATAAGGCCGAAAGGGAGTGGAATAACGTGCTCCTACGGCAGATAAAGTTTTTCCCTCTTGCTCACAGCGGGTAAGAGTGTCTTTAACCTTGGGTCCAAACAAAGAGGACCCATCAAAGGGAGCGTCGGCGAAGGAAGACTTGAAGGCCTCCGCGAAATGACACAAACGGAGCCAGGCTTGTCTCCGTAGAGCCACGCCTGTGCCTGCCGCTCCACCCACCCCTTCGGCCGCATATGAAATGAGCCTCATGGACGAGTTAGAAATCGAGGTAAGGATAGCCAACTGAGAGCTAACCGACTGGGCTAGCTGCTCAGGTAGGTTACCTGAGAGGGAGTCTGACAGCTCCTTGACCAGATCCCTCTGTAGTCTGGTGAAATGTGCCAAATAATTCAGGGACTGTAGAGTAAAGGCCGCTGAAGTCAGGGTGCGCTTCCCATACCGGTCCATGCTCCTAGACTCCTTATTAGGAGGATGGACGGACGTTGAAGCCTCTGCCACATCCTGCTGTGTAGCAGATGCCACCACCATGGCATCTACGGCCACGCCTTTCGTCAAGAACTCCTTCTCAGGTGGGGCAGACAAAAATTTGTTAGGGCGAGAAGGCACTGGTTCCACAGTATCTGGATGTTCCCACGCCCTCCGACAAACCAAATCCAGGAGCTCGTCGAAGGGCGGAGACACCCAGGAGGCGGAGGGCTGAGCCCCAAAGGCCTTGAGAAGCACTGACTCATCAGCGGAGGGGGGTTTGGAAATCCAGCCGCCTCGTTGCTTAAGGATCTCTAGAATGTCTGCAAATGAGACATCATCCGAGCGTGACTTTGGGGACCCCTCCGCATCATCAAGATCAGTGTCCGATGTAAGAGACTCGGGGAGTCCACGTGCTTCCTCTTGCACGATCTCTTCCTTGGGGTTCCTCCGAAGACAACTCCGAAGAACCCTCAGGAGGAGGGAACCCCAGTGGGGGTAACCTCAGGCCCGGGCTCCGCTGCCTAGAGACAGGGAACTGCCAAAGACCCAGTCTCCATGCCCAGGAAGGTGCCGGTAAAGCCGTAGAGATGGCAAGAAGACTTGGCCAAGGCACTCCTCATAGCTCTGAAAGCCGGACCCCAGAATCCTGGGAGTGTCCGGTCCCGAGCCATGATAGCAGGCGGAAGTCCCAGCGGCGAAGCACCAAGAGGGAGGCTCGGAACAGACAGCATTGGTCCCAGCGTCACCCCGGGTCCAGCCGAAGAAGTCCGCATGCTAAACTCAGACCCGAAGGCCGGGTTGGAGTAAGGGTCGGAGCCGACCCTAGGATCTCTACTGGCTCCATCAGCACCTGCTCCGGCGGAGCCGGGCGGTCGGAGGAGGAATGGCAATGGAGTGGGCTATCGGCTCCGAAACCAATTGGGTCGGAGCCGAAACAAATTTTGAAAGACTGGGGACTGGAACAGTCTTTGCAGCACCCTGTCTATGTCCGAATCTGACATCCTTGATGATCTGGAAGAGACGAGCGGGTCAGTAGGTCTCTCCAACGGCTCCACAGGACTAAGGGACCGGCTCGAGGCGACTCGATAACTATCGGCGCCGAGGGAGTGTCAACAATTTCCATCGGTGCGAAGAGGACTTGGCGCCGAGGAGGAAGTGTCTGGCGGACAACCTTCATCGGCTCCGAGATCAGTGGAGCCGATGAAGGTGACCCGCCTCGATGCCCAGCCGTCGGCTCGAGACCAGAGGAGTCGAGACTGGAGGCATCGAGGCAGACCGTTCCACCCTCGGTTCAAGTCCGTGGAGCGAAGGAGAAGCCTGCCTATGTCTTTTGGCGGTCGGGTCCGACGGACTGGTCGGAGCCGACGCCCTTTTCTTTTTAGCAGGAGAAGGAGAGGATGCTAAAGCTTCTTCAAAAGAGAGTTTGATAAGGCCTTTCAAAATAAGTTTATTTTTCCTCTCTTGGAGGACCCTCGAGGAAAACGCGTGACACACGCTGCAGGACTCCTGCAAATGTTTGGCGCCCAAACAATATACACAGAGAGAGTGGTCGTCTGTGATCGACATCTTAAAACTGCACTTAGTGCACTTTTTAAATCCTGAAGGCCTAGGAGCCTGTGACATTATGGCAATCCAAACACAGTAAACTAGCCAAGAAGAAACACAAGAAACACTATGAATTTTCCTTGCTCTCTGTTCTTCTTCCTTACTTTTCTGTCCTTTTAATAAGGACTAACACAACACCAAAAGAAGTAGATCCAATAACCTTAAGATAACAGGAATTAGCCAACAACGAACTGACAGGGGAAGGCCCTTCAACTCCGATGGGACCTCTAGTCTGTCAAACACAATCACTACACAATGTTTTACCAATGAAAATACTCATTCAAGCACAAAAACCACTAGATAGCTGTTAAAACAGCTTTTTGTTGAATTTTAAAGAAAATCCTGACAAGAAAGTTAGTGAAAAAAACACTACTTAGCTCAGCCAAGCTCGAGACCACGTCTTCGCTTGTTAGCGGCAAACGAGATCTGGGGGACTGGCAGTGGTGCATCCTGGGATATAGTAAGCTCAGCCAATAAGAGACTTCGCTCTTTGGCATAAGCGTGCCGAGTCGGAGCCGAGGGATCGGCTCCGAACCCATCAGTCAGAATGTAGGCGAGATAGGATCACATAACATCATTTATTTGTTGTGGATGTACAAAAGCCAAGATGGAGTCCAACATCAGTACCATGCCAATGAACCTGAAGGTACAGTGATGCACAAAGAGGCACAGAAATGTTTTAGTTCATTATTGCAAATAATAAAGTGAAAACACACATTGACCATGCAAAGCCAGACAAGTAAATTTCCTGCATATCTGAAATCTCTTGAAATCTGTCACTGCAGTTATAACACTTTCAAGAAAAGTAATAAATTATCTAATTACTTCAGAGGGAAATGGAAACCTTGGGGTTATCATGCACTTAATTACAGAATTTCATAGAATGTGATCAGCACATCATTTACTGCATAGGAAGTAGGAAAGCACAAACTCAAACAGGAATGCTGTATTCAACTTCACCTAGTAATTGTGTAACAATAAGACACAAACCTTTAATTGTGGATATATCAGTCTAATCATAGACAGATTCAGAGCATTTAGTGCTTTTGGCCGGTTCATTGTTATTACTCCTGCATGTCCCGATTTTTGTAGTAGTACCTCAGCATCGGAGCCAGCTTGCTTGGACATCTGTTGTGACTGGGAAAAAATAACAAAACTCATCAAAATGCATAACTTAACACCTAATATTCTCTTAGAAACAGTCATCTAAAAGTCTGGTTCTGAGATATAGAGGGATAAAACCCTCACTATGATAAATATTTTTAGCATGTAGAGTTTAACAACCTATATTTTCTTAAAAGCACACAAGTTAAAATTCTGCCTCTGTCACTTACCAGAATAAAGCCCTGATCATGACCCAGACAACCACAATATGAGTATTATCTCAGTCAAAAGAAAAGGTAGGCTAGGAAGGATGGAAATAAGTGGCATATCCTAGCTTAATCAGGCTGGGAGGAAAGAGTGATTTTTGTTGATCACCATTAAACAATACTTGGTTTGTAAGGAACTAAAAATAGCCAAAACCTCGGATGTCTGGCTATCATTACCCAGCTGGTGACAGTAGAACTCATTATCACATGCGTGCATGTTAGCATTTACGTATATACAAACGTTAAGTGTGTAAAAGTCTACCATGGTGAGTGTCAGGGCTGCTTACACTAACCGGTTGGAAGAGTGACAATGGTTTTATGTGTATCTTGACACAAGGTGCAGGGTTTCTCAGGTGGAATAACTGGCTAGCCTAAAAATGGACCATAAAGGCAATTAGCCTAGTATTAACCTTTGCACCACCAATGGCAGAACTAGGGCCTAAAGCAGAAAAGCCCCTTTGTTGCCCAGATGATCTCTATGATCACAAAATGGCTCTCAGCCTATAGGGAAAGAATGGGGCAATGGACAGCAAGCAGAAGGGAACAAAAAAAAGTGAAGACAATGTTTAAATAGGATAATAATCTTTTTTATAGCTGTTTTACTTTATCATTTATCCATGGGAGTAGGCCTCTACATACACCCACTGCACCCATGAGCCAGGTGACTAGACAAAAGGACAGTTTCACCTTCACTTAATAGGCTAACATAAAACTTGAAATATGAATCCAAAATGCTACAGGCAAGTCTGCTCACCTACTACCTTTGTTCCCTTTATAGATTAACATCAAGCTAAGGTCCTTTTTACAGTTAATACTGTGCTCACTCTTCTATACATGTTCCACTCATCTCCTCAATGCTCTTAGTTTTCCAGTGTGAAAATTAAGTTTTTAAGTGAACGTTTGCCAGTAACCTTAATATGCTATAATATGTTTTCACTGCTCTTTCACTGAATTTTTTGTTTCCTGCAATCTTTTTAGACTTGTTTACCACTGTTATCAATGTCTCCTGAAAATATGTTCTTCTGACATTTACCCTCATCTGGGAAGTACATGGTAAGTTTCTGAAAATACTGCTTACTGGGCTTTCAGAGACTAATACGTTATCCCTCGTACAGTGAGAAATCTGAAACTAGACAGTGTGTTCCAGGAACCATGGCGAAGCAGATGCAGTAATAGTTAAATAAAAAAGTGGATCAGCAAACACCTTAAGACCAAAGATTTGACACTTTCATTCTTTTATTATCTGCAGAACTTCATCAGAAAAAAAAATTCCACCCCAAAGTTTAAAAAGACCGCTTTAAGGTCACATGATCACCAAACTCCAATGAACAAGACCTCTTCATTAATATTAATACATAAACCTGCTTGCATTCTTCTAAAATCAAAACTTTATATTAATATAAAATGTTTAAAATGCAAAATACACCAAAATAAATGTTTAATATAGCAATAACCCACGCCTGGGTGTGGGTAATGCTAAATTTACCCACGGTTGGCGTGGTTTGGTCCGAGGCGGCCGAGGACCAAACAAAGCCAACCGTGGGTAGCATTACCCACACCAGAAGTGGTTATTACTATTATCATGACATTATTTAAGAAAAGAAACTGTTACTTTTCTTAAATAATGGCATAGTATAATGCCTGTTTACTGCCCTTCCGCAGATGTCTGGCATCCGCGGCAGTTCTGATGTACTGCGAGCCTCGCGTACATCAGAGCTGTGAGCAAAAAGCGGAGAAAGCAAGATCTCCGTTGCTTTTTAGTGTTTCGCTATGTTAAATGAGTTTAACATAGCGAGACAGTTTTAAAATAAGCAACGGAGATGTCCGTTGCTTATTTTAAAGCTGTCTCGCTATGTTAAACCCATTTAACATAGCGAGACAGTGTTTTAAAAAAACGAGTTATACTAATGGAAAAAAGTCCGGGCGACCGGACCTTTTTCCATTAGTATAACTCGATTTACAACAGGCACGCTGGCCAATCAGCGTGCACGTTTTGGGGGGATCATGGTATAATAATTAATTCCACCTCCAAACCATTCAATATATACTTTTAAAAATAACTACATCCTTTGTGCTAAAAGAAAACACTTTAAATTAATGTGTTTGTTTAAACCTGGTTTCACGTCAGACTGCAACTGTAGTTGCCATTCTGCTTCATGGCACTCCATTAAAGCATTGTGCCTGTCAATCAGTTTGTTTAAATTCACAAATTCAAGAACAAAGAAAATAAACTTTCTGAAGTCTTCACAAATAAGAGAATGCTTAGGCAAAGCATTATTTGAATCCCTCTTACAGATAGCCAAATGTGCTCATACACTCTCCTATTGAGTTGATGTAAAGTCTTTGCAATACAACATGCAGGGCATGTTTCACAGTGAGCTATATAAACACCACCTTTGGACTGGAAAGAAAAAACTATTATAACCAAGGGAAGGTTATCAATAACTGAAATATAAATAATGGAATAATTGGCTACAAAACGGCAATATTTACATCTGCCATATCTAAATGTCCCAAAAACATTACCATTCAATTTCCTCAACCATTTTGGTCTTTCCAATAAGGATTTTACACTGATAAAACTTTTAAAAGTGAAAAATGGAATATTTCCCAAAACATCTATCATCTCCTTATTACCCCAAATAATTTTCCAGTTATTGTTAATGATATTTCTGATAATACCCATATCCGTTGAAATTGGTAAAGGGAAAGTACTCAGTTGAAATGGCAGTGAATACCTTTTCAGAATCTGTTTCTGAAAACCTTTCCTGACCGATGGTGGTGGCTTGTAAAATGGGCCATCGCTTTATTATGCCCAAGTTTAAAAACTTCAACAGCAGTAGACAAAAAGCTGGAAGGATAACCTCTGTCTAAAATAACTGTTTCAAAAAATTTACATCAAACCTAAAATCAGAATCTGTACTTGTTAATCTGCTCAATCTAATTTGCTAACCTTTCACTACACCTTTTTTCATGCGACAAGGATGCAAACTTCAGTAATGTAAATAATTATTGACAAAGGTTTCTTTCCTATAAATCTTGATTTCAAACTTGCCCAAACTGCTACTGTTTAAACTTAAATCAAGATAATTAATCTTTTTTTCCAAAGCCACTCAAAGTAAAACGCAAAAGGTCTGTGGTATTACTTAAGTCATGTGTAAAAGAGTTAAACTCGTCCTGTACGCCTTGCCATATGAATATACGGTCTATAAAACATCCATAAAAAATTACCTTATGAAATAGTTTATGAGTCTTTATAAAAAGCTGTTCCCAGAAAGCCATAACTTAGTTGGCGAATACAGGAGCCATCTTTGCTCCCATTCCTACACCTGTTTTATTATCTATAAAGTTTGCTATTTAATTCAAAAATATTACTTTCGAATACGATGTTAAATAAAGAATAAATAGTGCTGATGGTACTAGATTTAACATCAGTAAAGTTATCCAAACAGCTTCTCACATAATCAATCCCAATGTTTTGATCTATACATGTATATAAAGAATCATCATCCAACGATCCAAACATACAAGAAGAATCTACTAAATCAATATCTTTTAAAAGTTCTAACAGATGTCATGAATCTTTGAGATAGTATTCTGATTTTTGCACCCAAGGATTTAAAACCAAATCTAAACAGAAACGTATTCTATTTTATAAAAAAACACAGCCACTAAGGCCTGGTGGATTCAGTGGATTTTTATGCAACTTGGTAATAACAAATAGAGCCATTTTTGGATCATCAACCATAAGAAAATTATAGATCTCATTATCTATCTCATTTTGGCATGATAAATCATACAGTTAAAGTCAGACAAAATGTTGTTGATAGCTTGGTTATATGAATCTATATTCATAATCACCACTGTTCCACTTTTGTCAGCCTTCATGATTCAAACTGAACTTTCAATTGAAAGTTCTTGTAAAGCTTCCCTTTCTCTAATGGGAAGGTTGAAGAACTTTGGTTTTCTTTTTAAACTATTTCTCAAATAGTTTACACATACACTGTGAAAGTCTTGCAAAGTGCTTTGTAAAGTGGGATTGTAAGTGCTCCTATAAGGTACTATGTTGTTCGAACCTTTTGAAACAGAAATATTGTGTAACATGTACATTAAATTTAATTTACAAATATACAATTTTAAACCAACAAGCACTTTAGTGAGATCCACTTGAGTGGGAATGAAAGTGAAACCCTTGTTTAATACTGAAATGTGATAGAACTGGTGGAAGGTCTTCTTTATTACACTGGTGTAGCGGCCTTTTAAGAGGTCTAATGATCTAAAACAGTCATTTAAAATTTGTTTGGGGTGAAATTGTTTTATTTTCTGATGAAGTTCTGCAGATAAGAACAAAAGCGCTAAATCTTTGGTCCCAAGGTATTTACTGATCCACTTTTTACTTTAAGTGTATTTTATTGACACAACTTTCACATATACTGTAACAGTCATGTATTTTTCATTCTACTCGTGTGCAGTCTCCTCAGTTGTCTTAAATGTGCAGTTTGCTTTATCATTTACATTTCATCACTGAAAGGAGCAGCCCTGTGCTGTAACCTCATACAAGACTGTAAAGGCAATGTCTTTCAGAGATCATTTTGTGAAGAATAAAAGACAATGATAACAGTCCATCTCAGTCATAATAAAGGCAGTCATCTCAGATGGGAAAAGAGAGGATTTCTCCCACTACAGGAACTGCAAACAGAGAAGGGCCCAACACTGGACCACAAGCAACCAATCTCAAGAGGACCACCAGGAGCCAGGTACCCCATTAAGGGAACACAAAATCCTGCAATATGCTGCAAAGCTTTTGTTAATATGGTTAGCACTTTGGTAAGCACTATTACTCTATTAAATGTTAATCACAGCCACAGTGAATCAAAGGAAATTCCTGTGTGCACCCCACACAATGATGTGCCTGAACGCCTCCATCATGCCTAGCATCACAGCACCCTCTTTGTCACAGGGTAAAACCCATGGAGAATCATTATGAGAAACCTAACATGCTGGATATGCTTGCTGAAGTTGCACAGGTGTGGGATGGAAGGGACAGATTGTAAACCATGTTCTCTTCCAAAGGGGGAAAATGCATGAGTAGAATCTTTTACTCATCCCTGAAGGAGAAATGTTTTCTTTGGTTCCGTTGTTCAGTACAGCCTGGGTCTGTTTCACAAGTTCTGCAGAGACTGCCTGATCCCTTAGTAGAGCCCTTTCTTTGGAAGGGTTTAATACTTTTAAATGTGGCTGTCATGAAATGTTCTCCAATAGCCAGTCCTGTGGAATAGCAGGACTGCAGCCACTGCACTGCTGGAGGCAGGACAGGCAGCAGTGTTTGATGCCTGAGAGCCCTCCACATATAAACCTAGAAAAGGAGAATGAAGCCAGGAGGTGGGTGCCATACAAACCCTTAATGGTGGTCAAAACCTGTTTCTTATCTTACACATTTTTAACCAGGTCTTGTGAAGCCTGGCCAAAGAAGGTTTTATTCTAACAACAGCCTTCTTCAACTTCTGTCTGGACAGTTTGAGCTATTCTATCCCATGAGATGATCCTGAGAATGCTATAGGTAGTGCAAAACTGAAGTGTTTAAGAAGCCATAAGAAGTATTTTTGAAAGCATCATTGAACTGGGTCAGGGATGTGTCAGCTGCTTTGCTACTTTAAATCTGTCCTCACTCAGGAGCACATCATGTTCCATATAAACGTCAAAAGGTTGTAGCTGATCAATTCCTGGTTCAATGTGAATGTCTTCTACACCTGCCATGTCAACAGATCCTTCTATACCTGCAATATGAAAGTGTTACATTTCAAGTTATACCAGTTCACGTGTCTTCCTGTAGCTTTACTGTCGTACTGCAAGGCTTCAGCTGCAAGCAGCACCACACCCATTTTTCCCTGTCTACAAATATTACTGTTTTTCCTGCTGTGAAACTGAAGTTGCTACCTTGTCAAAGCTGCTGTGGCTGCTTCATTCCACCTTTACCAAATTCTTCCTTATACACTCCATCTCTTTGTTTTCCTTTTCAGATGTCTTTAGTACAATTTCCAGTAAGTTTTTGGTTGTGGTTGCAAAAATCTAAACCATAACTCATTTCTTTTTGTCTGTATGGCGTCTAGGCTGTGTACTGTATATTACCCCTTTTTAATATGGCTCTCCAGAGCTTCAACTTTAACGCTGAATAAAACGGAATTAAGTTTTATTCAAACTTAATTTTCTTTAAATACTAAACGATATCCTTGAACTCCTGAAAATCTGTAACACTGAAAAACAGCACTCTAGAATAAGAAACACTAGTGTTCAGCTGAGAACAGTAGTTCTGGGCTCCTCATTCAATTTACAGAAAAGATAGTTAATTTAAAACAGTTGCTTGGTTAAGAATTTAACTTGTCTTCATTTGTCATGAGTTACTGTGGTGGCTGATACATTTCTATATTTTATTATGATTATTAACACCTCAACCCCATATGAAAAATGGGGAAAAGGTAGTTATGGATGTATTATCATTGCTTGCATTTGCAAGACTGTACTAAGAGCTTATAATTTAGTTGATTAATATTTACCTTAATAATAACTTAAGAAAATCTGGTACCAGTGTGTTTGGTACCAGCTTACTGTATATGTAAAGATCATGTGCAATGGTGGTTAAGTACAACTCTTGCATGTTATAGAGTCATTTTACTTCCCAAGTGGTGAAACTCTAAGAAAATTGAAGATTCTACTTAAAAATCCCTTCTTTTTATAATTTAAAAATTCTGCAAAATTAAGGGAGTTTCTGTAGAAGTTACTGAAAGACTGCATGCACCAACATCATCACATCTAGCATAAGGATGACATGAGGTCAGGGATGCAGATTGGATTCTTTTTATATTTTAGATATGAAGGAAGAAAACTGTCCGGAACGGACACTCGAATACATTTAATAAATACATGAACCTTTGCAGCTGTATTCAATAAATATTACAGTCAAAGTGCGTGTTGTGACATTCTGTCACTCTGCCATTTCTGCTGTAGAAACAAGTGTAGGCCTTAAAAAACATGCCTATGTCCATTTAATAAATACAGCAGGTAATGTGCAAATAGGTATAGCAGGGAACAGGGAAATTAATGTCCATGTATCATGGAACTTATAAACAAAGACATTGGCAACCTTCAAACACTTGACCCCACCCAGTTTGGGTTCATGAAGGGCCGATCTCGTCTCCTGAACCTGATTGACTTCTTCGAATCAGTCTCCAGAGCCATGGACAAGGGTAAGGTGGTCCACACAGCCTATCTAGACCTTGCGAAGGCCTTTGACACCATCCCCCACTCTGGAATCATAGATAAACTTACTAAGCTGGGCATTAATCCCTACGTCACCCAATGAGTTGCTTACTGATAGAACCCACACTGTAAAAGTAGCCAACTCCAAATCCAGCTCCAGACAAGTGACAAGTGGAGTACCTTAGGGTTCAGTCCTGGGACCGCTCTTGTTTGGCATCTACTTCTCTGAAGTACAGTCCAACACTAAGGGACTCTGGCTAACAAAGTTCGCAGATGACTGCAAACCGGGAACCATTACTGAATCCCCAAATGATGTGGATACTCTACAAAAGGGCCTTACAGAAACAGATGCTTGGTGCCAGAGCCATGGGCTCAAGCTGAATGCCAAGAAATGTTTAGTTATCCTCTTTGGGAAAAACATGTATCCGTGAATTACCATATAGGTGACAGTACACTAAACACCAAAAGTGTGATAAGAGACTTAGGGACTCAGGTAGACAGTGGTCTCACCTTCAATAAGCACGTCGCCACAACAGTCAGGAAATCCTTCTATGTGGCACACTTCATCACTAAGGGTTTTCATCCAGAAAAAAGGAGGTAATTTGCCACTGTACTCATTCCTCATTAGACCCATTCTAGAATACAATGCCCCATTTAGTATGTACCTCTCAAGACATCTGCAACAACTGGAAAGGCCACAGAAGTACCTCACTAAAAGAATCACAGGCCTAAAGCAGATGCCCTACACTGACCGCCTTAAAAAACTCCAGCTATACTCTGTCACATATAGTCTATTCAGAGGCGATCTCTGCTTAACATACAAGGCCATGTCAAACCCAGAGCTGTTGGACATGCTACACTTAAAGAAATCTCAATCCCTCAGAGCCACACGCTCCAGGGATCTAAACCTTGTCATCACAAACAAAACATGCTGGAGGGATAGGTTCCTGACCCAGAGACTCCCCAGACTCTGGAATAGCTTGCCCATACATGTCAAGCAGAGTGCCTCTTTGTCACTCTTCAAAAGGAACCTTGACGATTGGATGGGAGAAAGGAAATTCACCCCGGGGATCACGTCAGTCGCCCTGCTAGACAGGGGTCCAGGGAAGTAAATAGTGTGGGAAGAAATAGCCAGGGAATTGTTATGGCTAGGCTTGTATAGGCCCTAGGGCTGATAGCCTAATACCAACCTATGAACCTATTGACAGCAGTCCCTAAACAATATTTGTATTAATACTGTAAAAGGGGGGAAGGAAAGACAAGAAAGCTTCCACTCCCGAATGGACATTAGACTGGAACCCAGAGCCACACAACCAGTAGGATAAGAAACTCTGCTAGGATGATCCAGTTTTTGCCAACTCCCATTTTCACATAAAATCATTAATGTGAAAATGGATTTTGAAAAGGCACTAGCCACCATCTGGCCTCAAAATGATCAAAACTGAATATTCGTTCCGCATTCAGTTTTGTCAGCCTGCACATGATCTTTAAGCATCACTATGATGCTGAAGTTATTAGAAAAAAAGTAAACTAAAAGTTAAAGAAGTAGAAACAGTGGTCTGTATGGGTCAATATCAAAACTTCGAAACTTCAAAAGATCGAACGCTCTTACTAAATAACCAAAACCACACAATGTTGATCATACAGAACAGCAATTTTTTCCCCATGGAGAAAATAAATAAATAAACAACTCCACAGACAAAATAAAGTGGGGGGCTGGGCCCCCCACAACACCCCTTCTTAAATATACCAACTCCGAGATCACACCACAGTGGAGGAAACTGCAAAGTCCCGACAATGGCCCAGCGATTTTCTTTCTCTGGGGGGGGGGGGCGCTATTCCAACCGTTTTACCTTCTGTGGTTTTGCTTATTTGCAGTCGATGTAAGAGCGTTCGCTCTTTTGAACTTTTGACTTCCTAATATAGACCCATCTGTACTGTGCTATAGTGCTTGACATGTTGGCTTATGAGGCTTTAATTTCAACATTCATAACACAAGTTATGTAATTAAATGAAAAAACAAGTTAAAAGGTAATGTGGCATGAAAACACACTTTTTGGAATTCTTACATGCCATGGATCCTTAATGTCTACACAATGGCTCTGCAGGCATTTCTGATAATGCTGTCATTTTAAATATTATGAAGAACATAAGAGGTGTGACACAGAGACCAGTGAGTTGTTCCTTGTAAACCATACCTAAAAACAGCTACATAGTAGCAGATGGCAAAAAAGATACCTTTGGATGAGATATTAGACCAAGGTCCCATTGGCCTGAGTTGATAGAAGCTTAGGAGAATATAAAAGATTTCACAGCACTAATACAGGAAAGTTCCCTAATGTCCTACTTAAATTTCTCTTAGTCAGTATGAACATCACCTCAGTCGCCACTAAAAGGAGGTTGCTAGCCTAGAGGGACTAACCCAATCAACAAAGTGCAAATAAAGAAACAGTGGAGAGATACCAAGGTATCAGCATTATTAAAAAACAAGGACTGACACCATACTCCCCTACTTCATACCACTCACGTTCAATGCTAAATAATATGACCTTACATCCACACTTGTCAGATTTAACCTCCTTTCTTTCCTATTTGGTACAGTTAAATCGGCACGACATTGTCTAGAGCTGAAAGACTCGGGACATCTACAAAACATAATGCTACTTTAACAGGCTGTCCACAGCCATGCCTCCCAAGCTGCTCTTATCTTGGGTGCTGAAAAAGTATAAACATGCTACACTTTGGTCAAATGTCCTTTACTCTTTAGAGTTTTAACTAAAACTAAGCTTCTTCATCTAGTTCTTCCAACAGTAATAGGAACACGTTTCTATAGATCAGGTTAAAAAAAAAAAAAAAAAAAAAAAGACATTGTATACTCACCATAACGTTCCATCTATATTGTCCCATTTTTTTTCTTCCTCAACTGTTGGGACAGAGTCCCCAGCTACCTAAAACCCCAGGGAGACTAAGAAAGGATATTCCTAAGCACAGTTGAACTAAAAGATACTCTGCCCCTCGAGACCAGATCTAATTCAGAATGAGAAATAAAGGTATGAAAGACTTGCTCAATTTGCTGCTGCACATATGTCGTCCATGGAAATCATGGATAGAAATACTCAAGAAGTTGGCATGGATCTAGTTGAATGGGTTCTTGCATGTTTAGTTAAGGTAGGACCCAGTTTGTTATAGATAAATGAAATACTGTCAGCCAGCCACCTGGCTAAAGTTACTTTTCTAACTGGTTTGCCCATTTTCAAATCTGCAAAGGAAACAAACAATTGGTCTTTCTGATTTCTTTTGCCCTGTGCAGATAAAAACGTGTCTGTGAACATCCAATAAATGCAACATATACTTACATTTGTTTGCAAATTTAGAAAAGAATACTGACAAATTTATGGACGGACTGATATTGGATTTTGACACCACCTTGAAAAGGAAGGATACATTGGTTCTTAATGTAACCCTATCCTTATGAAAAATCAAGTAGGGAGGTTATGAAGACAATGCTTGAAGTTCTGAAATTCTTCTGGCTAATGTAATGTCAACTGTAAAGACAGTTTTCCAGGTGAGAAACTTAAAGTCACATTTAGCAGCTGGTTCAAAGGGGTAATCTAGTAATGCTTACAGTACTAAGTTCAGCTCCCATGGTGGAGTAGAGTCTTTAAATGGTGTTCTCCAAATACAAGTGTCTTTCAAGAATGCTTTGCAAAGTTCGAAAGAGGCCACAGAAGAACCTTCAAATCCAATACGAAAATTAGATATTGCTGCTAACTGAACCTTCATGGTAGAAGAGCTTGCCCCTTCTTTAAAGAGTAAAGCTAAAAACTTGAATATGTTATGTATCAGCGCTGAAAATGGCTCAACATGGTTTTGTTGTGCCCAGTAAATCCTTTCCATTTACTTGTATAGAGTTTTCACGTCGAAGGTTTGTGGGAAGAAATAAGGATATGGTGAACAAAGGAAAAGAGCATTGGTTGTCTAGCTATTAAGGGAATTGAAGAAACTACGCTGTAAGCTTGAGGTTTGAGATGTCCAGGGAAATCATACTTGTTGGGTAAGACAGGAGGTCTGGAATCAGATGCAGACTCCAAGGTTGGTGAAGAAGATGAGCCCTAGGAAGGGAAACCAAATCTGTCGAGGCCAGTAAGGTGCAATAAGCATGACTTTGCTCTTCAACCTGATAGATTTCTGCAGAAACTTCAGAATTAATGGAATCGGCGGGTAGGTGTAAAGCAGACCTGGAGACCAATCATGAAGAAGAGCATCCCTTAGTGATTTCCCCTGTGGAAGAATTAGGCCAAAATAGCTGCTGCATTTGTTGTTTAGCGGAAAAGCAAAAAGACTGCAGCAAGGCTGGCCCCATCGATGAAAAATCATTTCTGTCACTTTCTTGTTGACAGACCACTCATGAGGTAGACGAATGGGCCTGCTCAATCTGTCTGCTACCACAATGGACTTTCTGGGAATGTGCATTGTTATGAAAAAACGGTTGGATGAGATCACCCACTGCCACACTCTGAGTGCTTCTCGGCACAAAGGATATGATTTGGTCCCTCCTGGTTTGTTGATTTACCAAATACCGACATACTGCCAGTTT
The DNA here is from genome assembly GCF_019279795.1 of Protopterus annectens. Taxonomy (NCBI): domain Eukaryota; kingdom Metazoa; phylum Chordata; order Ceratodontiformes; family Protopteridae; genus Protopterus; species Protopterus annectens. Next base: position 1,815,344,200 of record NC_056737.1, on the reverse strand, counting down.
GAATAGCAATTGTCCCTGAGGGGGAGCATTCTGGAGGGCGTGCAATGCTCTCATCTCTAGGACATTTATATGCAAGTTGGCCTCTTGGGGGGCAAGTGACTCAGACTGCATTCCACAGAAAGTGCCCCCCCCCACATCAAATGGGAAGCGTTCGTGGCCACTATGGCCTTAGGCTGGGGGAGAATGAATAGATGACCTTGTAGAACCTGATCTGATTGAATCCACCACCTGATAGCTCTCTTGCATGCCTGAGTGATTCTTATTTGTGCTGTCATGCGTTACTGAAGAACAGACCACTGCATTGCTACCATCCATTGAAGAATCCTCATGTGAAAACTGGCTAAAGGTACTAAGTTTATTGCTGCTGACAATGATCCTACAGCCTGCAGGACTGAGCGGGCTGAGATCTTGGTACTGCAAATTATTTTTCTGACCTGTAATCTGATCATCTGTACCCTTGCTAGAAGGAGAGAAGCTATCACGGACTTCATGATGAAAACTGCTCCTATGAATTACAAATTCTAAGTTTGTTATAAGTGAGACGTGTCATAATTTATGGTTATCTCAAGATGACAGCAAATCTGAAGTACCTGATTTCTTCACATTATTAACAGATGCCTATTTGTGGCAGTAATGAGCCAGTCATCTAGATATGGAAACACCCAGAATACCTGCAGTCTTAAGTGAGCTGCTACTACTACCATACATTTGGTAAACACCTTGGCTGCTACGGTGAGGCCAAAGAACAAAGCTCTGAACTGGTAGTGAGTGGCTCCCAGCTGGAAGGTTAAATATGTTCTGGATTGTCTGTTCATCTTTATGTGATAGTACGCATCCTGAAAATCTGCTGAGCACATCCAGTCATCCTTGCCTCCGGAAATAATCCTCTGCACCCAAATATCATTTATGTCTAGCCAGGCTCTCCTGGTGCAGGGATAGTTGACCACTGATTGCCTCCAGAGGAGGACAACTGCACCTCCTTTCAGAAGTGCTGGTAGGGTCCATCAGAGAAAGAATCTTTGGACTCATGGTTTTGCAGGTCTCCTCTGTCACGGGGGCAGCAGCATCCATTTGAGTCCCCCCCTTCCCCTAGGGGAACTTTCTCCATGTGTGTCCTGAAAACTGGGACTTCCTGAACCACATTTTACAACCACCTCATGGATTCCTAGAAAAGGATCATTGAGGAGTCGAAAAACATATGCCCACTGCAGACATGCTCTTCCCATCTTTCTCACACCTGGAAGTGGGTCCTTCACTTTTGAATGCAACAATGAACTGCCATCAAAGGAAGCACTGATGAAAGAGGACTTAAAAGGCTCCGCAAAATCACATAAGTGCATCTAGGTATGCTGCCTAATGGATATGCCTGAAACTGCTGCCCTTGAGGTGCCTTCAGAGAAATAAGCCTCATGGATGAAAGGAACTCTGTTCAACAAGTTCTTTCTTGCTGGCCGGAGCCACAACCATGGCATCCATGGGCACACCCTTTAGCCCAAAATTTCTTGCCCACAGGTGGAGCTAGAATCCTATCAGGCCTTTTGGTTATTGGTTCAACTGCATCAGGCTCCTTTTACACCCACCAAGAGAGCAGATCAAAAAGCTCTTTGGCAGGTGGATTAACTCAGAAAGTAGATGGGCCAGCTCCAAAGGCCTCCAGAAATACTGACTCCTCAAGTGAAGGGTTGTTGGGGTCCAACCACCTCTCTGAGTCAGAATCTCAAGAATATCTCCAAATGAGACATCTTCTGGAGGTGATCGTGGGGACACTTCAACCACATCAAAGTCCATATCCTCCGTGACTAATTCTTGTGGAAAGTTCAAGTCCCTCCTCTTGCACTTTCTCTTCCTAGGGATTTCCTCAGTGGAATGTTCTGGTGAAGTGTCAGAAGAGATTATGAAACCCTCCTGGGTAGACTGCTGGCTGCCCTGTGGAGTCAAATGATGAGGCTCCAAGCACAGAGACATCTGGGTGCTGGACTGAAGATCCAAGGGGGACCTTTAAGGCAGACCACCCCAGGGAAAGAGAAGACCTTGGCACCAAGAAGGCAGGCTTCTGGACTGCTGTCTTCTCCTACCCTGAAGGCAATCTCCCTGAGGAGGAAGTCAGAGCCGAGCTTGTTCAATGTCAAAGCACCAAGGAGCAGAGACGGCTCCAAGACATTCAGAGTCGATCACAGCACCTTGGATCTGACAAGGAAGCTTTGGCTCCTAGAATCCTCAGGATCTGAAAATGTTGAAGCCGTGGCACTCAGAGTTAGCTTTGGATCCAAAGACAGGGTTATCTTCAAATCCAAGCCAGACAGATCCAGGGACTCTGAAGCAACCAAAGGAATAAGAGAAGTCTGAAGTGGTGGTATGGTCGAACGACAGGCCTCCTGACTCAAAGAGGTAGGAGCTGGTAATACACCCATCTAAATATATGCAGAGAGAAACTTCATCATCCTATCCACATCCTGTTCAGTCAAACTTCTGGAGGCGCAAGATGAGGCCAGGGAAGGAGATTTAGTATGGTGCCTTTCCATAAAGAGAGATGGGACCCTGGAAAGAATTGGATCCACAGATGGAGAATAATGGGTCCTAGGAAAATATAACAGGATCTGACACGGTCAGCTCCAAATATTTTTTGGTCAGCTCTGAGGACGTCAGATCTGTAAAACTCTTTCTTTGGATCTGAGGGAAAAGAGGTTTGAGACCTCCTCGAATCTGACTCCTGAGAACTCCAAGGAAGAAGCAGCAATGGGAGTTTTTGACTCCTTGGACTTGAGTTTGGAGGAGTGAACCCTTTAAATAGCTTCTCCAAAAGAGGAAGGCAACAAACCTTTTAGTATTAGTTTGTTCTTTCTGTCCACTAAATCACGAGGATTAAACTTGTGGCAGAGTCTTCTTGTAGATGTTGCGGACCTAAACAATAAACACAAAGATTGTGGGTGTCCAAAACAGGCAACTTGTGCCCACATTTCAAAAACTTTTTGAAGCAGGAATTGCCTTCTCAGCCATTCTACAACAAAAAAGGAATAAAGCAGATACTTTTTTTTTTTTTGGTAGGTTAGAAAGAAGGGGGGGGTATTACCAACAATGGTAAAAAAGAATACACTAAAGTGTAAAAGAAAGAAAGGGATGGATACCAATGATGTTATTTACATAATTACAAGGGTAAGGGATTAATAGTAACTAGAATAAGATTAAGAAGAAAAGGCAAAATATAACAAAAAAATGCTGGCTTAAATGAAAATAGTGAAGTAGCTCAAGAGCTATGGCTGACCACATCCTTTCACAAAAAGCGACAAACGAGATCTGGGTTACATTAGGAGTTGGTGCTCTATGGGCACGGCTGGCTTTAGGCATAGGTGAACAAGGCAACTGTCTAGGGTACTGTACAGGCCAGCCTCATAAAGGGTGCAATGTTTTATTTATTTTTAATTTTAACTCTTTTATTTTTGTCAATCTGTGTGCTCTTCTCAGTGCCCTGTCTCTAAGTCCAGGGCTCTGGAACCATAGGGCGAGGGAGATGAGCGCCCTCCCACTTTTACAGCTGCAGGTTGATAGCTGTATTAGCACTTTCTCATTTAAGGAGAAACATGCGTGCAGTGCATACACCAACATGGAAGTAAATACATTCTGTAGTTGCAGATGAAATTTAAGCTAGCAGCTCTGTTAAGTGGAGTTAAGTCTGTGTATGCTCATGTGGCCATTTGGTTTAGAAAGAAAGTAAGTGTATGTGTGTATGTCTATGTGTAATTTAAAGCATTTGCTTCTTTATGCAAGAGAAAGGGTGTGTGTATGTAGGATCTGAATTAGCCATTATGTTTGTTTAACAGATAAAGCGAGTGTGAGTGTGTAGGGTTGGGAGGGTAGCCTAATGGTTAAGGTGTTTGCCTTACAAACACAAGGTACAGGGTTTGAATCTCACAGGGGATAACTGGCTAGGCTTAAAATGAACGTGTGTGTGTGTGTGTGTGTGTGTGTGTGTGTGCGTGCGCGCAAGAGTGAGTGAGAACAACAGAAAGTGTGTGTGTGCGCGCGCGCGCGAGTGAGAAGAGAGAGAAGGCAGGTGTGAGTGTGTATAATTTAAACTAGTGGTTCCGTCCATCTCTGATTGAGAGAGAAAGAGCATGTCTGTGTGTTGTGACAGAGAGTATGTGTGTGTGGAATGTAAATAGTCGTTAGTTGCTGTATGAAAAAGGTATGCGTGTGTTACTATGCAAGAGAGTAGGTATGAGTGTGTGTGTATTGCTATGTGAGAGAGTAGCTGCATGTGAGTGTGAGTGTGTATGTTTAACATACCTCTCAACTGTCCAGATTTAGGATCATAATTTTTGTCCGTTTCTCATAAAATTTGGTTTTGTGGCAAATCAGAGAGGACTGAAGTCACTAAATAATGAGATATGAGTTTTAGACTTCATATACTTCAGAAAATGCATGTTAACACAAGTCCTGTTATTCTAATAACTTTCTGTGTCTGTAAGACCAATATTTATAATCTATCCCTGTTTGGGGACCTTTGTCTCCCCCCATTATTTTAGGCTTTGTTCAGATTTGGTAAAGAGGAAAGCAAACCCACTGCTAAATAGGTCTCTCACCAAAAAAATCAAGTTAAAAAGTAAAATAGTGAGAGTACTAGCCACAATGTGTAGTGTCTTCTAGTTCCATAAAAACTCGAACAGCAGCAGCAATATAAAATCCAATTTCGATTTATTGAAGGTAAAAAATATATGATGAGCGCTTTCGCGTAGTGTGACCTACGCTTCTTCAGATAGTTTTAATAGAAAGTGCTATGCATTTAAATACTTGGTAGGTCACACTACGCGAAAGCGCTCATCATATATTTTTTACCTTCAATAAATCGAAATTGGATTTTATATTGCTGTTGTTCGAGTTTTTATGGAACTAGAAGACGCTACACATCGTGGCTAGTACTCTCACTATTTTACTTTGTTCAGATTTCTTTTGCTCTGATTTGTTCAGATTTCTTGCGCTAAGTGGCTGAGAGGTATGGAGGCATGGTATGTAGTACCTTAGTTGCCATTTAATTGGTACATTTTAAGGGTGTCCTGCTTTGTATAAGATGCCTAATAACTTTGAACTTATCTGTTTCTCAGTCATTCCCTATTGCAATATTATCAGCTTACCAATTTTTTCTTTAATGTAATGCAGGCAATTAATCCTTCAAGGCCAGCAAGCACTGAATTTGTACATGGAACACTGAAATGTAAAGTTGTTTGCCAATAACAGTCTCTTCATTAGTTACAAATCTCTTTAATATAGAATTATTCGGATTAATTTTACTCCTAGGTTCATAGGTAGGTACTAGGCTATCTGCCCAAGGGCATTTATAAGCCTAGCCAGTGTGTGTGTCGGCTTTCGCCGCCCCTTTGATTAATTACCTGATCCACTGTCAAGCAGAGCCAATGAAGTGATCCCAGGAGTGTATTTTCTGTTACGCATCCACTCGTTAAGGTTTCTCTTGAAGAGTGTTAGTGAGGGGCTCTGCCTAATGTAGTTTGGAATTTTGTTCCAAAGCATGGGGAGTCTCTGTGACAGGAATCTATCCCTCCAGCGAGTTCTATTTATTGTTGTGGTGAGGTTTAGCTTACTAGAGCGCGTCGCTCACAGTGACTTGGATTTCATTAAGTGGAGCATGTCCATCAATTCTGAGTTGGACACGGCTTTGTAAGTTAGGCAGAGATCACCTCTGAGTAAGCGATATGCCACTGAGTACAGCTGGAGTTTTTTCAGTCGGGCTGCATAGGACAAATATTTAAGGCCAGTAATCCTCTTGAAGTACTTTTGTGGTCTTCCAGCTGCTGGAAGTGTCTTGTGAGGTACATCCCAAATGGGGCATTGTACTCTATGATGGGTCTGATGAGCGATGAGTACAGGGGAACTGTAACCTTTTTATTTCCAGATGTGACCCCTTTAGTAATTAGATGGGACACATAGAAGGATTTCCTAACTACTTTGGCAATATGATTGCCAAAGGAGAGATTACTATCTACCTGGGTCCCCAGATCTCTTATTACCTCTTCTGTATTAAGGGGTCTGCCACCTATGTGGTAATTCGTGGGTGTTTTGCTTTTCCCAAACGGGATGACTATGCATTTTTTGGCATTTAGCTTGAGGCCATGACTTTGACACCAGGTGTCCGATCAGTAAGGCCCTTTTGGAGGATTTTAAAAAAGGTTCAGAGAGCTGGGTAAACGCCTGGTATACACCTCAAGCGAAAAAACAGAAGAAATCAACGGTTAGACCACAGCTGAAGAAAATATAAATGTTAAACCAAGGCAAAAATAGTCCATATATAGTTCCCAACGAATACTCTTGATTTGGTCAAGAGTAAGCGCATTCACGATCTAAATCAACTAATCGCTTCTTCAGACTCATAAAAACAGTTAAAACACAGATATTTAAAATACAACTCAACCAATATTGACACATATTATATTATGACATAAGCTAATTAAAATTCTCTAATATGCTGCATTTATAATATGACAATTTATATTCTATGGCAATAAAAATGCCTATAGTACAAAATTAAACATAAAAATACATATTTTACAGTGTTCTATATTTTCAGTGTTTTAGTGGTCTAGATTTTAAAAAGGGTTTCAACTAAACAGCATTATTTAAGCCAGGAAACTTATCTGCTTGAAGTAGTAAGATCCATTTCTATTCTGCTTCTTCTACTCTGTGACAGTCGGAGAGTCAATTATGGCTCCCTGTTTGCAGTCACTTGCGAACTTGGTTAGCCATAGTCTTCCTGTGTTTGCCTGTACTTCTGAGAAGTATACACTGAACAGTAAGGGTCCCAGGACCGAGCCTTGCGGGACACCACTTGTGACTGGATTAGAGTTGGACCTGGAGCCTGCTATTTTTACTGTGCGAGTTCTGTCTGTAAACCAGTTGGCAACCCATCTCGTGACGTAGGGATATATGTTCAGGCTGGTGAGTTTTTCTGCAATACCCGAGTGGGGAATGGTGTCGAAAGCCTTGGCGAGGCCAAGGTAGGCTGTGTGAACCACCTATGCCTCGTCTATGGCCTTGGTGACTGTCTCGAAGAAGTTAACCAGGTTTAGTAGGCATGATCTGCCCTTAACAATGCCGAACTGGGTCGGGTCAAGTGTTTGGGGCTTCCCAATGTCTTTGTTAATGAGTTCCATGATGATATGCTCCATAGCCTCGCAGACCAGGTTAGTCAGACTTATGGGGTGATAGTTAACGGGGTCAGCTGTGGCCCTTCCTTTGTGGAGTGGAATAACCGTTCCATTCTATGCGCACGTAGCCTGTGGAGAGTCTGAAGTTGAACAGCGTGTTTAGGTGGGGGGTTAGTTTGTTCTGTAGATCGTGCAAGACGCAGCCTGGGACACCATTTGGCCCCACTGACGCTGTTTTTTTGGCTTTTGAAAGGGCTGTTTTCACCTGTGCGTCTGTGATTTACGGGACACTACACTTTTCCAGTATTGTTGTGGCCCCTTTTGGGGGTGAGAGGGGGGTGAAGTTTGCACTGAATCTATCTGCCAGGATGTTGACAATATCAGTAGGGTCAGTATATTTTGTGTTATTTTGCACTAGTTCAGTGCATATCTGTGAGTCGCCACTTAGATTCTTAACATAGCTAAAAAAGGCTTTGTGGTTATCTTTTGAATCCTTGGCTATTTTTCTTTCGAAGTTAGCCTTGGATGGTTTTATGAGGGACCTTAGTTTCTTACTGATACTGATCAGGGATGTCTTTCCTTCTTAGGATTTGCTTTTTTTCTGGACAAGTTTCCTCCTTCTATTGTATAGCCTGTTTATGGCAGGGTTCCACCGGACTGGTTTCTTCTCTTAGAGGAGTGAGTCTTGGTTTTGCTTTGGATGGCACGATCCATGCATCCTTGTAGGTGCTCATAGAGTGCATTTGTAAAGGTTTCTGCAGCTTGTACTTAGTCTGTCTTAAGTAAGGTGACGTTTGCTTTAGAAAAGTTTTTTTTACTGTGGTTTCCTTAGTTGGGGGTGGTGGTGGGGTGTGGACATCCATAGTGATTAGTTTATGGTCTGATCTAACCAGTGACAGGTTGACCTCTGGTGTGGAGCACCTGTTGCCCATGTTGGTGATGACCAGGTCCAATATGTTTTCACCTCTGGTAGGGGAGTTTACCAGCTGATCCAGGGTGTTTGAGTTGATGAATTCCAGGAAGCTCTGGGCCTGTGAGTTTGTACTCGAGTAGTTTTCCCAGTTAATGGTAGGGTAACTGAAATCGCCCAATATCCCAGTGTTCGGTAGGACCTTCATGTTTTCCAGTGTCTCCAGAAAGGTGGAGTGGTGGTCCTGGGTCATGGAGGGTGATCTGTAGCAGGCCACAATTTGCATTGCGGATTTGCCCGATGTTAGTTGCACATGGATGATCTCAGAGGTATCATGCTACGCCACTAACCTGGAGGTGTAGGTATCCTTGATGAATATGGATACACCCCCTCCTTTTGTGTTTCGGTCCTGTGTTCTGTGGCCGAAATGTGTGGTATGAGTTGTAGCCCGGTAGTGCTGGGGTGCTCTCTGGAGCCTTGAACCAGGTTTCAGTTACTGCACAGATGTCAAATTTCTCCATATTGAGGAGTGCTTCGAGCACGTACATTTTGAGATTTAAACTTCTGGCACTGAGTAGCATAACCCTCAGTTTTTTGTTAACTGTGCTGTTTATGGAGGTGAGTTTGACTTTTGAGCCTTGCCTAAAAAAGACACTATGGGGGCAGCAAGAGCCTTGGCCAGTATTCGAAAGCCTAGGGGTGACAGGTGCAAGCCGTCTCTTGCAAAGTAATGCGGCTTGTCGAGCATGTCGTCCCAGGCTGACAGACACTGGATCCCCTTTGCCAACTGTTGAAATTGATCATTTTTTCTTTATACTGAGATATCATTCTTAGTGAGGGCAGGATGCTACTCAGGGTCAGGGTCAGGGTCATACCAGCCTGGGCAACATGATCAGAGAGCTCTTCCATGTCCCTTTTCATGTAGTCCAGGGAGGTATGTCTCAGGTCATTCACACCAACATGAACAATGACAGAGTCATATTTGTACTTGTTCTGGCGTGACCTGAGTGCTTGTGTTATGTGGCGGATTCTGACTCCCAACAGGTAGCTAACAGTAACCTTCTGCTTGTCCAGCCTAGTGAGTGGGACGTCAGTGTGCCTGACTATAAAGTCATCTATTACTAGTGTGGTAGGTATGTTATTTTACCTTAAGGGCTGTGATTGTACTGCACACTGATTTTGTGTCTTATGTGTTGTCTGGTTTGTGATGGGAGGTGCAGGTTGTTTGGGTGTCTGCTTTGGAGGTCTCTGATGCTTTTGCCTCAGAGTATGATTTTGTGTATTTATGTGTATTCTTTGCCAGTGCTGGTTTAGTAGGTGTGTGTGTGGCTGGAGGTGTGGTGCAAGTGTTAACCTTCTCCTCCTGACTGTCTGTTCCAGTCTTGGGTGGAGAGAGCTTAGTCTCCAGTTTGGCTGTATAATTGCATCTCTCGCATATATTAGTGTTTTATGGTAGGAGGAGAGGGTTGTCGGTGTACATGATGCAGTTGTAACATTGCCTCAGGATACCCAGATTCACCAGCTGGACTGGAGAGTACACCTGAAATTGCCCCTTGGTCATAAATAGTAGGGTGAGCTGCTAAGTCGCTTGGTTGGTGAGGGGTGAATAAAGAACCTTGCCCTGCTGGGAAATCAAGTGTCAGGTTATATTAGTGCTTGCTATTATGTCTGAGCAAGTGCTGGGCTGTAGGATGCTTTTTGAGTGCTTAGGTCGAAAGTTAAGACTAGTTTCAAGGGAAAAACTGAAGAGGAGACTTAGTGGAGCCGGGAATAATTTAACCCTAGCTAACCGGTGCTGCCGGGCATGCAAAACCGTGCAAACACGGTTTTTATAGCAGGGAAATGAAAGAAATAGATATTAGCCCAAAATGGCCAATAAACTACTAACTTCTGGGCTGGAACCACTCCTCCAGGGACAGATAGGCTGTTCAAAGCTCCCCTCTCTCACAGGTGAACAGAGAAACTTCCTTCCAAGTAAGGTATGGGCAACTCAGAAACTTGTAACACTAGCCTGAAAACTGGATTATACTAGCTTAGAAAGCCGGGAAACAAGGAATTTGCTGTTTTTTTTTTTTGTTTGTTTTTTAAAAGATATAGTAGAAACAGTAAAAAAATACACTTAAAACAGCTTTAAACGACTACAAATGATCAGAAAAGGCTATCGCACTTTAGTGTGTAGCCTACAACAGTTAAACAAATTATTTAAACAAAAAACGACTTTTTAAAAGTGCAGGCAGTCAAATAAGTACAATATGTGAAAAAAACACAGCTTTTGAAATCACAATAAGCACAGGAAAATTGGCGTTTAGGCGGAAAACAGTTAAGTACAGCAAGAAAATACAGAAAACTGATACTTAATCTCTCCAAAGTCTCTCTTCTAAACTAGAAGGCTTGTATCATTTTAAGGCTTTCTAGTGCTTCCCAGTAGGTTAGTTACAGGAAAGATGGGAAACAAGCGCAGATGTGGTCTTTTAAACCAGAAAGTTGAAAGAGATGGACAAACTGCCCAAATGGTCAATAAACTACAATTTCTGGGTCAAGAACCACTCCTCTTTTGGTAGACAGGCTACTTAGTGCTTACCACTCCCACTGATAAGCTAGAAGGCCTTCCTCCTGTTTGTCCTCAGAGGAGTGGTTAGAGACAGCAACTAGCAATTCATTGGCCATTTTGGGTCATTTCCTGGTTTTTCCAGCCCCCTGCTATAAAGCGCGCGTTAGCGCAGAGTTGCCACAGGAGCACACAAGAGCAGCGGCGGTTAATCAAGGTTAAACTATTCGGGCTACCTAAAGTCCATTCTTCAAATTTTCCCTTAAAACAGCCTTCCTTGAACTGTACTACTGATCTAACCAGCGTATCCTATAACTAAAAAGTTCATCTCTACTTGATTCCCAAGTAGACTATTCTCTATCTGTAAAGCCTAGCACTTGCTCCTACAGTACTTTTCATCTTGATATAGCACTTTTACTATAGATAGTACCCCACCAGCCTAAAACCCCTTTCTCGATCACCCACATCCCCCGGAGTCTTTTTTTAAGTTTTTTTGTCTATCCCATCTAGCATGTCGAGGGATCAGTTGCTAGTGTCCTCTCCTGCTCAGCTGGTGAACCTGGGAATATTGAGGCAATGTTACAATTGCCTCATGTACACAGACAACCCTCTCCTTCTCCCACAAAACACAAATACATGCGAGCGATGCAACTATACAGCCAAACTGGAGGCTGAGCTCTCTCAACATAAGACTGGCAAGACCAGACAGGAGGAGAAGGGTACCACACACACCCAGTCTCACATAGTACTATCACAACTTCAAATCATACACATAAACACACAAAGACATACTCGGAGGCTCTGATCAAAAATCTACCAAAACAGCAAAGGCCACCAAAGCAGACACCCAAACAACTACCACCTCAGGACACAACACATGCAACACATAGACCACACAGTCAGTGTGCCAAACAGTCACAGCCCTTAAGGCCAAACACAATGCCAGACACACTCGTCATTGGTGACTCCATAGTCAGACACACTGACGTCCCGCTCACCAGATTGAGTAAGGAGAAGGTCACAATAAGCTGCCTGTCGGGCGCTAGAATCCGCCACATAACGCAAGCACTCAGGTCTCTCAACAGCAGGTACAAGTACGACTCAGTCATTGTCCACGCTGGTGTAAACGACCTGAGACGTACCTCCTTGGACTACATGAAAAGAGACATTGAGGAGCTCTCTGATTATGTAGCCCAGGCAGGTATGACCCTGACCTTGAGCAGTATCCTACCTTCACCAAGAATGATGCCACAATACAGAGATAAGATGATCAGCTTTAATAATTGGCTTAAACTCTGGTGTCATTCAAAGGGGATCCAATGTCTGTCTGCCTGGGATGACATGCTGGACAAGCCACGCTGCTTCGCAAGGGATGGCTTGCACCTGTCACCTCTGGGCTTCCGGATATTGGCAAAGGCTCTTGCCACCCCCATAGTGCCTTTTTTAGGCAAGGCTCAAATTCTAAACCTACCACCCTAGAACACAAAAAAGGAAAAAAAACTAAGGGTAATGCTGCTCAATGCCAGAAGTCTCAACCTCAAGATGCACGCACTCGAGGCCCTTCTCAGTATGGAGAACATCGATGTCTGTGCTGTGACTGAAACCTGGTTCAAGGCTCCTGAGAGCACCCCAGCACTACCAGGTTTTACCTCATACCATGCGTTCCGGCCCCAAAATCCGGACAACACCAAGAAAGGAGGGGGGGTGTCCATATTCATCAAGGACACCCACACCTCAAGGTTGGTGGCAACGCACGATGCATCGGAGACCATCCAGGTGCAATTAACCATAGGCAAAACTGTTCTGCAATTTGTAGCATGTTACAGGCCACCCTCTCAAACTCAGGAAACTCACATAGCTTTCCTGAAAACACTGGAGGGGATAAATGTATCTCCAAACACCATCATACTAGGTGACTTCAACTACCCTAATATAGACTGGGATCACTACTCAAGCCCAAACACTCTAGCCCAAAGGTTCCTGGAATTCATAAACTCAAATGCCATGGAACAACTAGCCACCATCCCCACAAGAGGTGAAAACATACTTGACCTCATCATCACGAACATGGGATCACAATGTTCAACACCGGAAGTATACCCCTCACTGGTGAGATCAGATCATAAACTAATCTCACTGGAGGTCCTCACCCCGCCCCCACCTGAGATAAAAAAGACCACAGTGAAGAACTTCTCAAAAGCCGACTTCACACTTCTAAAGACTAGTGTGGTCTCTTTTAAGGCCCCGAGCCGGTGTAAACATTACTCAAGCCGCTGAATCACTTACAAATGCCTTCTACCAGCACCTACAGGACTGCATGGATCAGGCAATCCCAAACAAAACAAAGACTCTTTGTACCAAAGGCAAGCGTCCAGTCTGGTGGACCCCAGCCATAAACAAACTCTACAACAAAAGGAGGAAGCTACTACAAGATAGAGCAAAATCCTTAAAAGGTAAGACACCTTTGATCATTATAAGTAAAAAACTAAGAGCTCTCATAAAATCATCCAAGGCAAATTTTGAGAGAAAAATCGCTAAGGACTCAAAAGACAATCATAAGGCCTTCTTTAGCTATGTTAGAAACCTGGGAGGAAACTCCCAGATATGCTCAGAATTAGTTCAAAATGATGTTAAAATTACTGAACCTACAGACATTGCCAATATACTGGCTGACAGGTTCAGTGCAAACTTCTCCCCCCCCCCAAAAGGAGAGATATCTATACCAGAGGATTGTAGCCCCCCAAACATCTCTAACGCCTAGGTGAGAACTGCTCTCTCTAAGGCGAAAAACACAGCATCCATGGGACCAGATGGGGTCCCCGGCTGTGTGCTCCACGAACTCAACGAGGAATTAAACCCGCAGTTAGGACAGCTGTTTAATCTTAGCCTCACCTCAGGATACGTACCCAAGGAGTGGCGCACAGCAACTGTGGTCCCACTTCACAAAGGCGGTGCCTCCACCGACCCTGGAAATTACCGTCCCATCAGCTTGGCAAGCCTGATCTGCAAAGCCATGGAGAGGATCATAATGGAACTCATAAATAAAGACATAGGGAACTTGCAGACTTTGGATCCAACCCAGTTTGGCTTTGTCAAAGGCAGATCATGCCTTTTAAACTTGGTCGACTTTTTCGAAACAGTCACCAAGGCCATTGATGAGGGAAAGGCAGTCCATACAGCCTACCTCGACCTGGCAAAGGCTTTCGACACAATACCCCACTCAGGTATCATTGAAAAACTCATCAGCTTAAATGTAAACCCATACATCACAAGATGGGTTGCAAACTGGCTAAGTGACAAAATCCACAGGGTCAGAGTTGCTGGCGCCATGTCAGACTCAAAGCCGGTCACAAGTGGGGTCCCACAGGGCTCAGTCCTGGGCCCACTCTTGTTCGGCATCTACTTTTCTGATGTACAAGCAAACACAGGAGGGTTATGGCTGACAAAGTTTGCAGATGACTGCAAACTGGGCGCCATAGTCGAAAACACATCTGACACAGATATCCTTCAGAAGGGTCTCTCAGAAACGGATAACTGGTGCCAGAGCCATGGCCTAAAGTTAAACGCCAAGAAATGCATAGTCATACCCTTCAGGAAAAACAAGGTTACCCCTAGCTACCATATAGGTGGCAATCCACTGAGCACAGAAGAAGTTATCAGGGATCTGGGGACTCAGGTTGACAGTAACCTTTCGTTTGACACTCACGTTGCTAAAGTAGTTAGGAAGACCTTCTACATCGCCCACCTGATCATGAAGGGATTCACATCTTGATCAAGGGAGGTCATCGTCCCCCTGTACTCATCACTCATCAGACCAATGATTGAGTACAATGCCCCATTCGGAATGTATCTGACCCGACACCTGCAGCAGCTGGAAAGGCCCCAAAAGTTCCTCACCAAAAGGATAAAGGGTCTCAAAAATATGTCTTATGCTGCCCGACTGAAAGAACTTCAGCTCTATTCAGTCGCTTACCGCTTGCTCAGAGGTGACCTGTGCCTGACATACAAGGCCATGTCAAACCCAGATTTGATGAACATGCTTCACCTAAAAAAATCTAGATCCCTCAGAACTACAAGGGCGGGAGACTTAAACCTTGACACGGTTATTAATAGGACGTGCTAGAGGGACAGATTCATCACCCAAAGACTCCCTATGCTGTGGAACAAAATCCCGGTACATGTGAGGCAGAGCACCTCGCTGGCCGTGTTCAAGAGAAATCTTGACCAATGGATGGGAGATCGCAGATATACCCCAGGGATTACCTCAGTGTCTCTGCTTGACAGAGGCACAGCAAAATAATGGGCATAGTTTTCTTCAAACTAAAGGGGTGGTGAAAGCCACAAAAAACTCTGGGCTAGGCTTATAAATGCCCTTGGGCAGATAGCCTAGTATGAACCTATGAACCTATGAACAAAAAGGCTTGCGGGGCTCCGAAGCTTACTAACAGTCCTGGATACAGCAACTCTGTATCTGGACTAGGCTAGTTACTGGAAAGGTGGGAGACAAGCGCAAGTGCAGCTTTTAAACCAGAAAGTTGAAAGAGATGGAAAAAAAACTGCCCAAATGGCCAATAGATATCATTTCTGGGCCAGGAACCACTCCTCTTACGGTAGACAGGCTACCTAATGCTTACCACTCCCACTGATAAGCTAGAAGGCTTCCCTCCAACACAGGGTTTGGAGGGCTCAGAAGCTTACAAAGAGTCCTAGATACAGCAAATCTGTACCTGGACTTGACTAGTTACAGGAAAGGCTGGGAACAAGTGCAAATGCAGGCTTTTAAGCCAGCAAGTTGAAAGAGATGGAAAACTGCCCAAACGGCCAATAAATTACAATTTCTGGGCCAAAACTCACTCTTCCCATGAAGGATAGGCTACCTAGTGCTTACCACTCCCACTGATAAGCTAGGCGGCTTCCCTCCAACACAGAAAGGCTTGGGGGGCTCAGAAGCTTACCAACAATCCTGGACACAGCAACTCTGTATCCAGACTAGACTAGTT
This sequence comes from Protopterus annectens, assembly GCF_019279795.1. Classification (NCBI taxonomy): domain Eukaryota; kingdom Metazoa; phylum Chordata; order Ceratodontiformes; family Protopteridae; genus Protopterus; species Protopterus annectens. The sequence goes on along the minus strand of NC_056737.1, from coordinate 1,815,328,588 downwards.
ATAGGAAAGGCGGGAAACAGGTGCAAGTGCGGCCTTCAAGCCAGAAAGTTGAAAGAGATGGAAAACACTGCTCAAACAGCCAATAGCTACAATTTCTGGGCCAGGGACCACTCCTCTCCTGTAGAGATTGTGCTTAATGACTGATACTGGTGGACTGTAATGACAGAAGTCTGAGTGGCCTTTTATGATTAAAATGTTCTGAAATGGGCAGGCTTGTCATTATTGGGTCATACACTTTCTTTCACTGCTTAGTGGAAAAATGATCAAACCTACAAATTTAAAGCACACTCTAACAAGTGGTACTTTATTATACAACTAACATAATTTAATACAATCAGGAAGGTGAATCAAACACACACACACATGCATGGCCATTAAAATGTGTTCAAAGAGCCTACAGTTTGAAAATAGCCCAAAGGTAATCTTAATTCTCCACTAGCCAGATGCATTTTATTTGAATGTGGGTTTTAATGCTGTTTCAAAGAATGAGACTTTCAACGGCAGAGAAGTTAGTGCTCATGCTAAGTCTGTTTTCATTTTGAGACTGTATTGTTTGTTTTACAAATGGCTATTGATGCTTGTGCATTTTATTTTAATATCTGTAATCATTGTAGAAGTAAATAAAACAGTATACACACTGATAGGTTTGAACAGTGCTCATGGTAAAGTACAGTTTTGTACCTACCATAAATGTAGATGTTCGAGTGTATATACTGCTGCAGTCATCACACTTGGGTTATCCTGCCGTCAGGCGGTCCCGCAGTCGGCCGAATCCCAAAGTCTTGGTCCGGTGTCGGTTGTCGTCGCTTCTTCCCCGACATCAGTGCGACAGGGATATAAAAGAGGCAGCCGACGCCATTTTCTTCAGTTTTTCTTGCCCCAGATGTCAGGTGCCCCCAACTAGGAAGGCAATCCAGATAACTATGCAAAAATACCTTAGTAGATAAACAATAGTAGTAGCTGTTTGCAAATCCACCATATAGACATGCATCCAATTGATTGATGTACATGGAGTTATAAGTAACACCCTGGTATGTAGAGGGGATGGTGGGAGGGTAACCTGGACTGCAGCAGTATATACACTTGAACATCTACATTTATGGTAGGTACAAAACTGTACTATGTTCATCATGTTATACTGCTGCAGTCATCACACTTGGGTTGAATCCCAAAGCTATGGATGGGTGGCTGGTACTAAACTGGGTTAGGCGAAGTTATGATGCCCTGCAGAACTGCAGTGGCAAAACCAGCTCTGGTTTTTGAGTATAATGGAAGGTGGTAGTGCTTGGTAAAGGTGTGCACTGAACTCCAAGTCGCTGCCTCCAGAATGTCCTTGGTTGGACCCCCCCCTGAGAAAGGCTGCTGAGGTTGTTGTAGCCCTGGTAGAATGGGACCTAATATTAATAGGCACTGCTTTCCCATGGTGCGAGTAGCAAAAGCGGATAAAATGTGCTATCCATTTCGAGATGGTCTGTTTTGAAATAGCCTTTCCTTGTGAACCTGCAGCATAGGATACAAAGAGTTGGTCAGTTTTTCTGAAGGTTTTTGTCTTATCCAAATAGTAACATAGCTGTCTGTGAATGTCCAAAGAGTGAAGGAGTTTTTCTCCTTTATTCTGGGGGTTTGGATAAAAGGTGGGTAAATGAATGGTCTGATTCAAAGCCACACTGGATACTACCTTTGGCATAAAGGTAGGGTTAGTTCGTAAAGAGACTCTGTTCTGATGGAAAATGATGAAAGGTTCCACTGCCATGAGTGCCTGTAGTTCTGAGACCCTGCATGCTGAGGTGATAGCCAGCAACATAGCTGTTTTCCATGACAAGTATTGTAGTTCTGCTGAGAAGGCTGGTTCAAAAGGAGGCAGTGTTAATTTTTCTAAAACGACGTTGAGGTCCCAAGCTAGCGTTGGGGGTTTCCTGGGGGGTCTTATATTCTTAGCCCCTCTGAGAAACTGCCTTAGTAAAGGGTGTGAGAATATGGGAGGATCCGTATTATATTAAGATGAAATGGCCGAAGCATGGATCTTAATGGATGAGAAAGAAAGGCCTTTGTGTAGCATCTCAGTTACGTATTGCAGTATTTGAGGAATGTTTGGTATCCCAGGATTTTGGCCTTTAGCCTGGTGCCATGCACAAAATCTTTTCCATTTGTCTGAGTAAGTTTTTCTGGTGCTGGGCCTCCTTGGCCTCCAAAATGACATTCTGGACGTCCTTTGAGAGAAGTGTTGATTGATAATTCAAGGTATTCTCCATGCAGCTAAATTTAAAGTCCTGAGCTGACTGTGAAGGATCTGAGAGTTTTGATGAGTCAACAGAAGTGGGAATTGAGGTAAGATCCATGGAGGGCTGAGAGTCAAGTTCTTTAGTAATGGGTATCAGTGTTGACATGGCCAGTCCGGAGCAATGAGGATCATTTGTGGTCTCTCTGATTTGACTTTCAGTAATACCTTGGTCAATAGAGGTAGTGGTGGAAAGGCATAGACTGTCAATGCTGTCCAACTGAATGATAGGGCGTCCACTTTCTAGGCTAGGGAATAAGTCCTTGTGCAAAATTTCTGTAGTTGGCAATTGCTGGGTGAGGCAAATAGATCTATGTCTGGGCGTCCCCACCTTTGAGTTATCATTGAAAATACTTGTGGGTGTAGTCTCCACTCGTGCGGATCTGCCACATTTCTGCTTAATTCGTCTGCCAATATGTTTTCCTTTCCTGGCAGGAATTGTGCTTGCAGTTGTACTTGGTACGTCAATGCTGTGTTCCACAAGGTCATTGCCTGTCTGCATAAAGGGTAGGAGTGTGTTCCTCCCTGTTTGTTTATGTACCACATAACTGAGGTGTTGTCTGTCCTTATTAGTAGTTGTCCTGGATGTAAGAGGTCCTTGAAGGCTGTCAGTGCATTTTGCACAGCTAGCATTTCCTTTTGGTTGATGTGTAGATGCATTTGTTTTGCAGACCATTTGCCCTGTATGCACTGACCTGCCATGTGTGCTCCCCAGGCGTAGTCTGAAGAATCTGTTGTCATAGTTTGGTTTGCTGGAGGTAAGACAAAAGGAAGACCCTTGTTTATTTGACATGCTTGAGCCCACCATAGGAACTCTTTTTGAAGGCAAGGAATGAGAGGTATACTTGTTTCGAGGCTGTGCCTGTGTTGAGCCCATACACTTTGCAGGTACCATTGTAATTTTCTCATATGCAGCTTTGCATATGGAACTAGTTGAATGCAGGATGCCATGAACCCCAATGCCTGCAGGATTTTCCTTGCAGTGAGCTGGGTAAAAGTTGCCATCTTTTTGAAGTATTGAGTCAGTTGTTTTTGTTTGTCTGGCGTGAGGTAAGCCATCTGGGCCGTTGTATTTAAGCTGGTACCCAGGAATATTACCTCTTGTGAGGGTATTAGCTTTGACTTCTTTTTGTTTACTGTGTACCCAAGGCAACTTAGCAATAGAATGGCCTTGCTGTCCGCTTGGATCAGGCAGTCGTCCAGATATGGATAAATTTGTATTCCTCGTTGTCTGCAGTATGCAATTACTGATGCCAGGCATTTCGTAAATACTCTGGGCGCAGCAGATAAGCCAAAGGGCAATGCAGGAAATTGATAATGCGTTGTACCTGCCAAAAATCTGAGTTATCTTCTGAAATCTTGTCTGATAGGGACATGCAGGTATGCCTCTTTGATGTCCAACGTTACCAGTCAAGACTCCTTGCCCAGCATGGGAAGAAGATGCTGTAGTGTGAGCATTTGGAATTTGGGTACCTCCAGGTATGTGTTTAGAATTGAGAGGTCTAAAATGGGTCTTCAGGCTTTGTCCTTTCTTGGTACTAGAAATAGTCTTGAGTAAAAACCTTGACCTTGCTCCTTTGTAGGTACCGGTTGAATTGCTTTCATATCCATGAGAGTTGAAATTTGCATTTGTGCCTTTGCCCATTGGTTTGGAGGCAGATTTGGCATGCCTCTCATCCGTGGTAAAGTGTGAAAATGAAATCTGTAGCCTCGGGTAATAATATCCAGAACCCATTTGTCCTTTGTTATGATGCGCCAATTTTGTGGAAATAGAGCCAGTCTTCCTCCCAAAGGTGCCGCCAGGGCAATTTTGCTTGGCAGGCGAAGAGGGAAGTCATTGTGTTTCGTTTCCTGAAGGGTTGAGATCTTTCGTCTCTACCTCTTTGAGTTGTTGTATGCCATTGTCTAGGCCTGAAAGAACCTTGTGGCTGGCCTCTGCCCCTTGGGCGTCTGTACCTGCCCCTTTGGGGTCTGTCTGATGCAGGAAAGGACAAGTTTTTTGATGGCCAGTTTCTGCTGAAACGAGGAGGTTGTACCTGTAAAAAATCTTTGACTGTCTGCATAGATTTTGCCTTTTCTTCCATTTTCTTTAAGACTTCCTCTGCTTTGACACCAAATAACACATCTTTCTGCAATGGAGCATCCGATAACTTTGCTTTGACATGTTCTGGTAAGGCTTGCTCTTACAGCCAAGCATGTCTACGAATTACAGATCCTATGACAGCTGCTCTACATGAGGCTTCCAATGAATCAAAACTACACTGTAAGGTATGCTTTCCCACCTGTTCTGCTGCATGCAGCAAATCCTGCATCTCTTTGAAATCAGGTTGATCTGTCTGAGGGATCATTTTCTGCTTTAACTGTGTAATCAAGTACTGCTGGTATTTTAGCATGTGGAATTGGCAGTTTAAGGCCCTCATGGCCAAAGTGGCAGACATATACACTTTCTTCCCCCATCTTTCTAATGCTCTAGAATCTCTTTCAGAAGGTAGTGGATTCTTATCAGTAGAGGCCTTAACCCCTTTGGGACCCTGGGAAATGGTTTTGGGGTCTGCCACAGGGCTTTTATATAGAAACTTATGAGAATCAGGAACTCGGTAGTGTCTGTCTGGTTTAGCTGGTGCAGGAGGTAAGGAGTCTGGGTTTAGACTAGATTCGGTGTAGACATCATCCAAAATGTCTAAAACTGGAGGAATTGCAAGGGGTCTATGCTGTGGAAGAAGAAGAAACTCACGGAGTCTTTTCTTAGAGTCAGAGTAATCCTGGCCTTCCCAGTGGAAGTGTTCCCTCATGGTGTGTAAAGTTTCCCCAAAAGAGTAGTCTTCAGGGGGGGGAGACAGAGGGAATGGACTCTTCAGCATCTGAGTCTTCATAACGAGGGAAGGAATAATCCTGGTCCTCAGAGTTAGCTGAGGAAATGGATGCTTGGTCAGAGGAAGGATAATCTTCCTCCAGTCTAGGCCTTTTGTCAGGAGGGGGTTGGGAACCCCTGATGAGGGTAATTAAATCCTCAGCCATCTTGAGCATCTGTTTTTTAGGCATAGGGCCCTGTGGGGGGGGGGGGTCTGTGGACCCAGTTTCCTAACTTTTAAGGGGGCTTTAAGTTTGGCATAAGACTTAATAGAAATAGCTGTCGGTTTGAAGACACCTTCAGAAACCGAAGGCCTGTCCAAAATCTCCGGATCACCGTCGGGGTTGGCGTCCGAGGGGTGAGATGGAACTGGCTCCTGAGGCCCAGCTGATTCGTTCTGGGAGGCAGTCAGAATTTCTAAATCAGCGGTAGTCAGGGGCTGCGTAGGCGCCTCGCTGAAAACCGGAGAACCGGCGGCAGGCCTTGCTGAGGCCTCGGTATCTGGTCTTGGCCTTGGTTGCCTGTCCTTATCTTTGCGTTTTTTAGTCATTGCTGATGTCGGTTGCTCCGACAACATGCTATAGTTAAACTTTCTGCCAAAATAATGTTGGGCGAATTCTGCCCGACGGTTGATTGTACGTTTGTTGAACCTAGCACAAAACAGACAACCAGAGACGTCGTGGTCTGGGCCTAGACAAGGAATACAATAAGAATGAAAATCCTTATGAGGTATTTCCTTTCCACAAGAAATGCAATTATTAACTTTGTCTGACATCGGTCTGAGGCAAGAAATGTTTCCCCAACGGGGTACTTAGCTTTAGAGAAGACTTCGGGCTGAAATTCGATTCGAATATCTCAGGAGCTAGCCGACCGGCACTTGCGAACTGCTTCTGTTTCGGGTACCGCGCGGCAAGAAAGACTGGAGAAAATGGCGTCGGCTGCCTCTTTTATACCCCTGTCGCACTGACGTCAGGGAAGAAGTGACGACAACTGACGCCGGACCAAGACTTTGGGATTCGGCCGACTGCAGGACCGCCTGATGGCAGGATAACCCAAGTGTGATGACTGCAGCAGTATAACACGATGAACATCTGGGGAGAAATAAAGTAATGGAACATTGGTATGACAGGGGAGAGGGCTGCTGCTGGAAAGGCTACTCTGGGGGGGCTCCAATCTATTACCCTGCCTAGGGTCCCATTTGACCATGATCCAGTTCTGCTTATTAAAGTATGAGTATAGTTTACATGTCCTCTTTAAATCCTGAAAAAACACTCTGTTGTGGCGGTGTCTTCACATGCACACATGACGGCAGTAGTGGGTCGTGAAAAATTACCATTTTCAAAAGTGGGTCTCAGTCCATAAAGATTTGGGAACCACTGCTCTACATCAACTGTCAGACTGCTAAAAGAAATGCGAGTTTGAGTTTCAGTACATTTTCAGGGAATTAAGAGATTCAGTGCATTTTCAAGGAATTATGGGTTTCAGTTAATTTTCATGGAGTTATGAGCATTAAAGGAAGACATTTTACTACTGCTCATGCTAAGTCTGTTTTTAATGAGCACCTAACTGTTCTATTTATCAAATGGCGCACTGTGTTGTAGAATCTGAAAACAGTTTTATTAGCATAACTGCCTTTGGTGCAGAAGGTTGTGGATTATACTCTCACACCATGTAGATGGAGTGCTGATACTGCAGTACCCATATGATCATAGGAGGTTACTAGGCTAATGGCCATAGGGCACTTTCAAGCCTAGCCAAGAGTTTATCCCCAAAAAAGAAACCTCAGTCAGCACCTGTCGCCCTTGTCAATGAGGAACAAAGGTGGAACCCCTGGAACAAATTTGCTTTTTCCCATCCACTCAAAGGTTGCACTTGAAGAGGGTCAGCAAGGTACTCTGTTTTACATGTATGGGAAGTCTATTCCAGAGAAGGGGCAGCCTCTGGAAGACAAACCAGTCTTTCCAGCAGGTTTCGTTGATATTGCATATTAAATTTAGACCTACTGAGCAGGTAATGCGCAAGGAGTTAGACTTACAGATATGGAGCATCTCTAGTAGGGCAAGGTCCAATATTGCCTTGTAGGCGAGACACAGATCACTTCTGAGTAGAGTAATACTGATTTGAGCTTGTCCGCACAGCAAAGGTGTTGGAGGCCATGGATTCTCTCTGAGAGGTATTTCTGTGGCCTACCAAGTTGCTGCAGGTGTTTGGAGAGGTACATACTAAATGGGGCTTTATACTCAATTATAGGTCTAATGAGGGAGGAGTACAGAGAGGTAATGATTTCCTTTTTTTCTGGATGCAATCCCTTTACTTATGAGATGAACCAAGTAAAAGGCTTTTCTGACCACTGCCGTCACATGAGGGTCGAATGTGAGGTTGTTGTTAACCTGAGTATCCAGGTCTCTCACTACAGGTTGTGTGCTTAGGGGGGTTGCCGTTGATGTGGTAATCAGTAGGGGCCATGTTTTTGCCAAACGGTATGATACTACTTTTTTTGCGTTTAACTTAAGGCCATGACTTTGGAACCAGTTATTTGTAGCTGTGAAACCCTACTGCAGTATGTTAACATCATTTGGGGAGTCAATGACAGCATCCAACTTACACTCATCTGCAAACTTGGTCAGCCACAGGCCCTTTGTCTTTGCCTGGACCTCTGAGAAGTAGATGCCAAACAGTAGGGTTCCCACGACAGATCCCTGTGGACAGCTGCTGTCGGAGGTGGTGGCACCTATTTTGACCTTGTGGGTCCTATCTGTGAGCCAGTTGGCCACCCATCCGACGAGATAGGGATTAACACTGTTAGCTTTTCAATGATGCCTGAGTGGGAGATTGTGTCAAAGGCCTTGGCCAGGTCAAGGTAAGCTGTATGTACTGACTTGCCCTCATCCAGGTCCTTGGTGACAGTCTCAAAGAAGTAATCTAGGTTCAATAGGCAAGATCTGCCCCTGACGAATCCAAATTGGGTGGGGTCAAGTCTTGGAGATTGCCTATGTTTTTTTTTTATGAGATCCATAATAATACCCTCCATGGCTTTACAGATCAGACTTGTCAAGCTAATGGGGTGATAGTTCCCTGGATCAGTAGTGGTACCACCTTTGTGCAAGGGATGACAATGGCAGTTCTCCACTCTGCTGGAATGAAGCCTGTAATTCGGCTGTGGTTGAAGAGGGTGCTCAATGGCGAAGCTAGTTCTTGCTGGAGATGGTGCAGAATACATCTGGGATACTATCAGGTCCCATGGAAGCTGTGTTCTTTGCCTTGGATAGGGCCTTTAACACTTGATCACGGAGGTGTGAGACAAGTATTGGGAATGTCGACTGGGCCTTTGGGGGGGTGATAGGGGGTTAAGTTTGCACTGAAGCTAACAGGTTGGCTAAATCAGTAGGATCAGTGTAAGTGGTACCATTAAGTACTAATTCGGAATAAACTTGGGCTGTGCCATGGAGGTTCCTAACATAACTGAAGAAGGACTTGTGGTTTCCCTTTGTTTCGGAGGCTAGTTTCAACACATAATTGGCTTTGGAGGTTTTCACTAGTGATCTAATTTGCTTGTTGAGGTGGAGGAGGGAGTTTTTCCGATTTGGAATTTGTTCCTTTTTACCCTTGGACAACAGTTTCTTCCTTTTGTTTTAAAGCCTGTTGATAAAGGATATCCACCAGACAGGTTTGTTCTTCCATGAGGAGCAGGTTTTAGTTCTGTTGGGTATGGCTGTGTCCATGCAGTTGTACAGGTGCTTGTATACTGCACTGGCATACTGTTCAGCATAGTTGTCTGCATCCTCTGAGGAGGGCGGTGGTGTGAAGCTGCAGATACCCCTCTTAGGGGGTAGTAGTCAGCTTCTGAGAAGTTTTTTAGCCTGATTACAGCTGGGGAGGGGTTGGGTAGGACAGAAACTTCAAATGAGACAGACTAATGATCTGATATCAACACAGAAGAACATACTATGAGAGTGGTGCAGCAGTTGCTCATGTTGGTGAGAACCAAGTCCAGTATGTTATCTCCCCTTGTGGGGGATGAGACCATCTGGTCTAGTGTGCTAGAACTGATAAAGTCAAGGAATCACTGGGTGAGTGCAGGAATAGTTCACCTAGTCTATGGTGGGTTAAAGTCACCAAGGATCAGGGTTTTAGGAGGTACCTTCATGGAGTAAAGTAGGTCCAGGTAGGAGGAGGGGGTGCCCTGAGTCATAGAGGGGGATCTATAGCTGGGAATAACGTGGATGGGTGTCTTGCCAACTGTCAGTTGCACCTGGAGTAATTCCAGTGAGTCATGCTGGTAAGCCAATCTGGAGGTGTGCCTGTCCTTAATGAAGATAGAGACTCCAATCACCTTTAGTCTTTCCTGACCTCATTTTGGGGTCGAAAAGTGTAGAATGAAGTACAGCCTGGTAAGGCAGGGGTGCTCTCTGCAGCTCTGAACCAAATTTCCATGACTGCAGAGACATTGACATCTTATAGTGTGAGGAGAGCCTCCAGTGAGTGCATTTTCAGGTTAAGGCTCCTACATCGAGCAGCATGACCTGCAATTTACTTTTTGACAGATCTTTTATGTTGGAAGATTTTTCTTTGGGACATAGCCTAAAAAAGGCATAATGGAGAAGGCAAGATCCTTGGCCAAGATCCGGAACACCAGGGGTGACAGGTGGAGGCCAACTCTGGCAAAGCTTCGAAGCCTGTCAACCACGTCATCCCAGGCAGACAGATACTGGATCCTCTTCTAAAGACACCAGAAACTAAGCCAATTGTTGAAGTCAATCATTTTTTGTTGGTATTGTGGTATCATTCTTGGTGAAGGTAGAATGCTGCTGAGGGCTAGGATCATACCTGCCTGGAGCACATACTCTGAGAGCTCAATCATGTCTTTCTTCATATAGTCCAGGGAGGTAAGTCTCAAGTTATTCATACCTACATGGACAATGACAAGAGTCATACTTGTACCTGTTGTGGAGAGACTTAAGTGCGTTCATGATGTGGCGCATTCTAGGACCTGACAAACAGCTGACCGTGACCTTCTCCTTGTTGAGCCTGGTGAGGGGGACATCAGTGTGTCTGACTACTGAGTCGCCAATGACTAGTATGTTTGGTTTATTGTTAAGCCTTACGGGCAGCGTAGGTTTACCATTATACATAATGGGCTGTGCTTGTGAGACACTGGTGTGTTGACTACTGTGTGTGATGTGATTGGTGTTGTGTGTGGAATGTCTGTGAATGTGTTTTGGGGGTCTCTGTTGTTTAGGTAAGTTTTTGTTGAGGACCCCTGCAAAGATGAGTGTGTCTGACTCTGTGATGTGGGTGGTGTGGTGTTTGTACTGGCAATCTTCTCTTTGTCAGGAGTACTGACTGTGGCGTGAGAGAGCATGGATTCCAGCTTACTGATGTAGATGCATTTCTCGCAATTAGAAGAATTATGTGCTAGGAGAAGGGGACTGTCCGGGAACATGAGGCAGTTCCTACACTGTCTCAATATGCCCATGTCGACCTAGATGGCAGGGGAAACTGATGGAAATTGTCCAGACATAGTGTTATGAATACTTGTCTGACTTATGAAGAGCAGTGTTTGATAAGGATTTGTCTACAAAAACCCTAAATGTAAAATAAATGGCCAGAAGCACAAGTTCTAAAACCAAAACTACAATGCTTAGAATAGCAGACAAATTTGGCATTACGTTTTATGTGAAATAAGTTTGCTAATGACACACCCAAAATAGATATGTATTTTCTGTGTGATATATTTCTGTTTTAAAAATTTAGCTTTTTGTGATATACTTCTGTATTATAAATTTTTGCTTTTTTGTTAACTAATGTAGAGCTTTTGTCCTCGGGCCTCCGCTGTAAATGGACCTCGTCAAGTCGGACTATCCCGGTTAACAAATATAAAATAAAATAAATAAATCAGGCTACTAACAAGCAGTAATAAGTGCAGAATAAGAGCACCTGAACACTTAAGAGCACATCGATCAACAAACTAAGCTAAAAAAAAGGTGGAAGACAGTTACAGTAAGAGCAGCTGAATAAAGTATAAATACATTTTTTTAAATAGTGGAGAGGGAGGAAACAGAGCAAGATTAAGACACTACAGGAGTTGTCTTTCCCAAATGCTTTCTCTGTACAGAGTAGATAGAGCTGATGAGATGGGACTGGTAAGAGTGTCTGAATCAAATAAGCAAGGGGGATAGTCGTTCCCCAAATGATCTCACTGTACTCAGTTGAGACAGCAAATGAAATGGGTCCAGGAGGAGTGTCCAAACACAAATGTGCAGCAGGGGCAGGCAATTCCAAAGACATCAAGATTAACACCACAACAAGGACGGGGAGGGAGGGTAGGAAATTAACTGCAGAGAGACAGAGACCACAACATACAATTAATATTCAACAAAACAAATAAATAAAATGCAGTAGTATCACTGAAACAAGGCACATGCAAACAAAAGCGTACTTAAGTCAGCTTGTACATCCAGATGATTGCAGGTAGATCAGAGCCAGCTAAGCAGCTCAGATAGTGAGCACAAGTAAATGCGCAGAGATGTAACTAACACAATTATAAGGTAAAGAGAAATCCCCTAAACTAACAGTTAAACACAGAACTTCAAAGAAGTGAGACAACCCCCCAATGATGACTGCTGATTATGTGGTGCATTATAAGGGGGGACAGGGGTTCTACACTAGAGTATGCCCTCTTTTGTATGAGATGCCTAGTAACTATGAACTTGTTAGTTTTTTAGTCATTTCTTATTATATTACCAGCTTACCAATTTTTTTAATGTAATATAGGCAATTAATTCTTCAAGGGCAGCAGGCACTGAATTTGTAAATGAAACATTGAGATGTAAAGTTGCTTGCCAGTAGCAACCTCTTCATTAGTTACAGATTTCTTTAATGTGGATCTATTCAGGTGATTTTACTTCTGCAGAGATTATGCGTATTGTGTAATATTGGTGGACTGTAATGACAGAAGCCTGAGTGCCCCTTTTATGGTTGAAATTTTCTGAAATGGGTAGTTTGTCATTATTGGTTCATACATTTTGTTTCATTGCTTATTAAAAGAAGGTTTAAAAGTAAAAATGTAAAACACGTTCTAACAAGCGGGGTTGTATTATACAAGGAATACAATCAGGAAGGTGAATCAAAGAACAAATACACATATGCATGACCCTAAAAATATGTGCAAGGAGTCTGTTTTGAAAACAACCCAAAGGTAAACTTAATCCTCCACCTGCCAGATGCATTTTCTATGAATGTGAGTTGTCATGCTGTTTCCATGAACGTGAGTTTCAGGGGCAGAGAAGTTTACTGCTCGTGCTAAGTCTGTTTTCATTGTGATAATGTGTTTGTTTTGCAACTTGCTATCTGTATCTGTCTATTTTATTTCAATATCTACAGTCATTGCAGAAGTAAAGAAAACAGTATGCACACTGACAAATGGCTGGGGAGGGGGCTGCTGCTGCTGGGGGGGTTGCTGCAGGAGGGGCTGCTCTGGGAGTGGGCCCAATCTATTACCCTGTCTAGGGCCCTATTTGACTATGATCCAGCTCTGGTATTTAAAGTAGGAAATACTTATGCAAAGGTATTTACTTAACTCGTTTGCGCCAAGATCCCTTAGTCAGTTTGTGTAAAAGTTTAGCTAATAAGTGTGTCAAGGTATCTTTTCTTCCTATACATTTAAACAATTGAAGGAAATGACTGGAGTAGCTCTCTTGGGGAGTGACTTTCCTGTAGGTGTTGCTCAAATAGGGGTGTTTCAGGAGTATGGTGTGGGTGGGGCTTAAGGGGTGCCAGAGCACTACTTCGCCTAGGGCGTCATTTCAGCGAAGGTTGGCTCTGTCTATGGGTAAGGCAAAAGCTGGACAACTTTTTGGTTACCACGAGCTTTAGTAATGGCCAAGTTGGATGGGAGGTTTGGATACGAGCCCAAAAGTTGAGGATAGAATGAAAATTTACAACATTAGATTAAACAGTTGTGTCACCAGTTCTTACTCTCTAAAAAAAGAGCCAAATCAGAAGAAGTGTCACTTTTTCCACTACTTTTCATTTTTTTTTTTTAATCTAAATGCAATAACACAGTGAATAAGCCAGAGGACTTTCGAAGCAGCTGAAGTAACAGCTACAGAAATTTTCACTGCAGATGACTTATTTGTTTAATTGCTTAGAATGGATTATGATACAACATAGCTCTTTCAGGTTTCATTAGACATCAGGGAACTATCAAACTATAAAGTACAAAATAAATAATTCATTAAAATAATAATTAAAACCCAACCTCTATGCTCAGTTCTCAGTTTTCATTTAACTAGTACAACTCCTGTTTGAAGCACTTGCATTTCAGCAAATAAGTTATTAAATGTGACTGTTTGTTGCAATGTCCAAGGCTCAGTTTGCAACAGCCAAAGCTGTATTAAATCATGGTCCATATTACTTCTCTCCCAAACATATGTAATTGGTGCACATGGTATCACTACTGCTCCAACTGGCACAGGGATGTCCACTCTCATTACATTTAATGAAGAGGAGGGGGCAATAGGATTTGTTAAGCTGCTCAGAAGCTCAGCTATCTGAAAGGTCACAGAATTAGCCCTACTACTGACTCAGTGGATTATTAAGTTTAAGAATGTTTATTACTAATGTAACCCTAGGCGGGAAGTAGTGCAGAAGATGCTAGAACTGGCTTTTTGCCTCACTTATTTATGATAGCAGAATATTTGGTCAGTCACTCATCTATACAAACCTATACACAAAGCATTACCAAAACTAAAATACTTGGCCTAACTTCCTCAGGTATTTCCAAGTAAAGCCAACCCTTTCTTTTTTTGCACCCAAGCATAGTGGAGAATAACTGCAATGGAATAAAATGGAAGTAAGTTGGTGGGTGTAGTTACATGTAGAAACTCTCGTCTTTCCAAGAAATGAATTTCACTGACAACTGTAATTAAAAGGACCCATACTCTTATGGCTTAAAAAAAAAAAAAAAAAAAAAAAGTTACTCTGACCTGTGTGAAAAAGTTACTCTGACCTGTGTGCAACATGTCATTATCCTTGCTTGGAATATATGGACAGTAAAATGAGAAGTTATGTACTTACCATAACGTTCCATGCTAGTTGTCTTCTCGCCTTCTTTCTTGCTGGATGGGTTCGGAGCCGACCCTCGGCTCCGACTCGGCCTATACTAAAGCTCGAGAGCTATTTTTACCGGCTCGAGGCTACCCTATATCCCACAACGCTAGGCGCTAACTACCCAGATCTCGTTTGATAGCTGAAACCATAGCAGTTCTGATCTCCAAAATAAGGAGAAGAGGAAACCTCACTCGTAAATCACCTAGACCTATAGCTACCAATAAGGATAGCCAAGGGGGGCTAATACTGAGGCAGAAAGAAGATCCCCAAGGATCCTTAGGTCTGTCCAGGCTAGGGGGATGGGGGGGTGGGACGCAAGAAAGAAGGCGAGAAGACAACTAACATGGAACGTTATGGTAGGTACATAACTTCTCAATGTTAAGTTGTCAATCTCGCCTTCATTCTTGCAGGATGGGACCGCGTCCCTAGCACCTTCACCCTGGGTGGCTCATCGGAACAGACTCTTGAGAACGGTGGAATCAAAATTAGCCCGGCTTCGGGAGGCCATGTCTAATTTGTAATGAGAGATAAAGGTATGAGGAGAGGCCCATGTGGCTGCCGCACAAATGGAATCTATTGGTAATCTAGCCTGAAAAGCTATTGACGTGGCTAATGCTCTAGTTGAGTGAGCCCTGGGCCTTGACGGTAGCTTTTGGCATCTGAGGTCATAGATGAAAGTAATCACAGAGGTCAGCCATCTAGAAAGGGTTACTTTGGAAACTAGAAAGCCTTTCTTGCCTGCCGCATAAGACAGGAAGAGCTGCTCAGATTTCCTAGCTTGCTTGGTTCTATCCAGATAGTAACGGAGCTGACGATGAACGTCCAGAAAATGCAGATTTTGTTCCGCTCCGTTGGAGTAGTTGGGGAAGAAAACTGGGAGATTGATAGTCTGGTTTAGATTCGCCTCAGAAGAAACCTTGGGTAAAAAGGACGGGTTAGTCCTGAGGGACACTGTCTTTATGGAAAACTAGATAAGGTGGATGAATGCAAAGGGCATGAAGTTCTGATACTCTTCTCGCAGATGTTATGGCGACTAGAAAAAGAGTCTTCCAAGAGAGCAATTTCAAGGAGCAGGAAGCCGCAGGTTCAAAGGGGGGAAGAATCAAGGAAGTTAGAACCAAATTTAAGTCCCACTGCGGTGGGGGGTCTCTGATTGGGGGCTTAAGCAAAAAGATACCTTTAAGAAAGGTTTTACAAAGCTTATGGGACATGATACTGGCGTCCAAAAAGCCTACATGAAAGTTCGAAATAGCCGCTAACTGTACTCTGATGGTGGAGGAAGAAGACCCTGAGTGAAACAGTTCGGCTAGGAAGTCTAGGACTGATTGGATAGGGACAGTAAAAGGATCCATATTTCTAGCTCCTGCCCAGAAGGAAAAACGCTTCCACTTGCTGGCATAAATCCTTCTGGAAGATGACTTTAGGGAAGCTATAAGTATGTCACGCACAGAATGGAAAATAAGGGGAAGCCTGGCTAGGGTTGGAATTGGAGCAACCAAGCTGTGAGGTTGAGAGATTGGAGGGAGTGGTGCAGCTGTCCCGACTGATGGGTCAAGAGATCTGGCACTGGGTCCAGATGCCAGGGCTGCCCCAAGAGGTAACGATGCAGGAACGGAAACCATATCTGTCGAGGCCAGTAAGGAGCAATGAGGATCATGGTGGCTCTCAAGGCGGTAGCTTTCTGAATCAATTGAGTGATTAATGGAAAGGGGGAAAGGCATACAGAAGTCCCCTAGGCCCATTGTAGACTAGAGCGTCTCTGGGGGGGGTGGCCAGGAAGAGAGTGAAGAAGTCGTGGCACTTGCTGTTTTGAGGTGTTGCAAAAAGATCGCAGCAAGATCGACCCCATATCTGAAAAATTTCTTCCACTACTGCTTGTTTGAGAGACCACTCGTGTGGCATGAGAATGGCTCTGCTCAACCTGTCCGCTATGATGTTGGACTTCCCGGGGATGTGCGTTGCTATCAGAAACCGCTGAGAGGAGATCGCCCACTGCCGAAGTCGGAGTGCCTCTCGACATAAGGGATAGGACTTGGTTCCGCCCTGCTTGTTGATGTACCACACTACGGACATATTGTCCGTCTGAACTGCAATAGTCCCGATGGGAAGAGTCCTGAAGGGCTTGCAATGCTAAAAGTACTGCTCTCATCTCCAAGACATTTATGTGCAGGTGGCGCTCGAAATGGTTGCCATGTGCCCTGGACCGTCCTGCCCTGAAAATGCCCCCCCACCTGATCAGGGAGGCATCCGTTGTCACCGTGGCGACCGGGGGAGAAGGAACAAATGGTCTGCCCTGAAGGACTTTAGGGGAGACCATCCACCAAGAAAGGTGTTTCTTGCAAGACAGGGTTATTAAGATGTTGTGTGACATTGGGAGCTGTTGAAAGGACCACTGGGCAAAAAGCATCCATTGAAGGATCCGCATGTGAAAGCGAGCTAGGGGAAGTAGAGTAATGGCTGCCGCCATGAGACCTAATACCTTCAGGACAAACCTGGCCTGGATTTTGTTGTTCTGAAGGAGGATGTGAACATGCCTGCGAATATCTAGAACTCTTTGCTCGGTTAGTTTTGCGGAGAGCCAGACTGTGTCCAAGGTGGCGCCTATGAAGGTAACAGACTGACAAGGCGACAAGGCAGACTTTTCGAAATTTATGGAGATACCTAGCCCTTTGCAAGTATGAATGGTGTAATCTCTGGAGAGGAGAAGCTGACGCCTGGTGGTGGCAGTGAGGAGCCAGTCATCTAGGTATGGAAACACCTGTAATCCTTGATGCCTCAGATGAGCCGTAACCGCTGCCATGCATTTGGTGAACACTCGGGGGGCTGTAGTGAGACCAAAGGGCAGGGTTCTGAACTGATAGTGACTGGCTCCCAGCCGGAAGCGGAGAAACCTCCTGGAGCGCCTGTGCATCTTGATGTGGTAGTACACATCCTGAAGGTCTACTGAGCGCATCCAATCATCCTGACCCAGAAAGGGTAAAATGGACTGTAGCGTGACCATCCGGAACTTCGTTCTTCTTACAGACTTGTTTAGTCTGCTGAGATCCAATATTGGTCTCCAGTCCCCTGTCTTTTTTGGTACCAAAAAGAACTTTGAGTAGATTCTGGATCCTTGTTGGTCTGCTGGGACTGGCTGGATGGCTCTTTTTGTTAGCAGTTTTGATATTTCTAGTACTGCTTGTTCCCTTAGACTGGGTGGAACGTTTGGGAGGGGTCCTTTTGGTTGAGTTGGGGTGTGGATAAAAGGAATTTTGTAACCCTCGGATATAATCGACTGTACCCATTTGTCTTGGGTGAGTGAGACACCCAGGAGGTGGAAGGGTGAGAGCCAAATGCCTCTAGGTAAACAGACTCGTCCTCGGAAGGATTAAGGGTAGACCAGTTCCCCCTCTGCTTAAGGATCTCAAGGATGTCTGAAAAGGAGACATCCTCAGAGGGGGACTGTGGGGACCCTTCCGACTCATCCCAGTCGGTATCCGATGTAATGGACTCAGGGAGTCCACGTGCTTCCTCTTACATTTCCTCTTCTGAGGGGGTTCCCCTGACGGATAAGGGGAAACCTCGGAAGAGGAGGATATTCCCAATGGGGAAACCTGAGGCGTTGGATCTCTACAGTCAGGAATGAGAGGGTGGGTAGAGACCGCAGCAGGCACTACAGAGGGAAGAGCTGAGGGAGCTGACCGTGGCGCAGGCACAGGGGCCAGCACGCTCCTCATGACTTCGAAGGTGCCCCTATCAGGCAGGGTAGAAGGTCCCCACTCCGAAGAGATAAGGACCCCTCACGGCACAGAGAGGGACGGCTCCGAAGCCGATGTCGGGGCCGAACTTACCAGAGCCTAAGTTCCGAGAGGGAGAACGGGGTCAAACAAGGGTCCAATGCCATTCGCCCCCTCGGAGCCAACGAGAAAGTCCATGCACATGGATCCCTCCACGGATGGGACCATGGAAGTAACCGGAGCGGATGACGGAGCTGAAAGGTGAGGTATCGGCTCCGACATGTCGACGGCCACGGCTCCCACAAGCTCCGGCTCCGAACTCAGAGGAAGAGTCGGAGGAGGAATCGAAGATGGGGTAGGAATAGCCACTGTCTGTTGAGAAGGGCTATGGAGCATCTGGGCTAGTGCCCAAGACTTAAGAAGTCTACTAACCATCCTCTCGAGGTCATGGTCTGAGAGCCTGGAAGACCTAGAGGAATGGGTTCGATGGCTCCGCTCCGACAGTAAGGGAGACCTCGAAGGCGAGTGAACAGATTCCAAGGACGGAGACCTGGACCGTTTACAGCTGGCAGATGGCACCAACACAACTATCGCTGCCGACTGAGTCCTAGAAACATCGGCTCTGGCTCGAGCCGATGTAGAAGACTGAGTTTGAGAAACGTCGACTCCAGCCGGAGCCGATGAAGAGGACTTTGTCTTGGAAACATCGGCTCCAGCTGGAGCCGATGTAGAAGCAGTCATCAGAGCACCCCCAGTCGAATGCTCTGAACACGGAGCCGACGTCTTGGATGGCTTCGAAGGCTTCCCCGACGATGACTTGGCCGGGGAACCTTCAGGCTTTAATAAGCCCCTCAAAATTAACTTATTTCTGTGTTCCTGCAGGACTCTTGGACTGAACGCATGACAGACAGAACAAGAGTCCTGCAGGTGCAGAGGGCCCAGGCAATAAACACAAGAAGTGTGACAGTCTGTCAGCGACATTTTCTGACAGCACGAGTCACACTTCTTGAAGTCTGAGACCCTGGTGTCTTTAGACATCCTAAAAAAGGACAAAAATACACAAACACACACAGACACCCCTTAACATAAACTAAGTCAGTCACACAACAATTTAACCTGACAATTTAAAGAAAAGGGGAGTGGGCCCAAAGGCCTAACCTTTTAACCAAACAAGGGGGTTAGGAATTAAGGGGGACTGGAAGGGAGATTAGCTATGAAGGGAAGCTAATGGGATGGTCGCTAACAAAAAACTAACTGAAAAACTGACTAAAAGGGAGAAATTTAAGGAATATAAAATCCAATCTGCAGAGCCGGTAAGAAACGCACCTCGCAGCTGTAAGCAGCAAACAAGATCTGGGTAGTTAGCGCCTAGCAGTGTGGGATATAGGGTAGCCTCGAGCCGGTAAAAATAGCTCTCGAGCTTTAGTATAGGCCGAGTTGGAGCCGAGGGTCGGCTCCAAACCCATCTAGCAAGAATGAAGGCGAGATTGACAACTTAACATCTGGATTTACAGCTTAGCCACAAACAGCACCTGTCTGAGCTCATTTCCACTTATAAAGCTACTAAATCCTTTGAATACAAGCACTTCAGCTAGCAGTGTTTTAACATGTTCTCCCATACTGCCAATAACATTAACTAGTATTCATTTGAAGTCCTGCAGATGAAAGGAAGTGAAAGCAGAGAACTTGAAGCAAAATTGTTTGACACTATTGCATACTACAGCAATTCCTGGACTCTTAATGAAATAATAACAGACCTACAGTTTTTAGTACTTAATAAATAAGCATCTATCCAGGCATGTCTAAGGGTCAGCTCCCGGTGTTTTCTCCTGTCTACCTGATGAATCTGGGCATCTTGGGGCAATGAAGCTATTGCCTCATGTACACAGACAACCCTCTCCTCCTACCACCCAACACTACAACCTGTGAGGAATGCACTTATATAGCCAAACTGGAAGCAAAGCACTCTTCACCCAAGACTAGACTAGACAGTCAAGAGGAGAAGGTAAACACATGCACCACACCACACATCACATAGTCCCTCAAAACCTACACCACCAAAACACACACATAGCAACACAAAACACACATCTACATTCGCGGAGGCTCTCAATAAAATCTGCTCAAGCAACAGAGACCTTCAAAGCAGAAATGCATGCAACCTCCACCCCCCAACACAACCCAAATGACACATAGCCCACAAACTCAGTGTGCCACTCAACCACAGCCCATAAGGCATAACAACGTACCCAACACTCTAGTCATAGGTGACTCTACTGTTCCACTCACCAGGCTAAACAAGGAGAAAGTTACTGTCAGCTGCCTGTTGGGTGCCAGGATCCGCCACATAATGCATGCACTGAGGTCACTCCACAACAATTACAAATATGACTCTGCCATTGTCCATGTTGGTGTGAATGACTTGAGATGTACTTCCCTGGACTACATGAAAAGAGACATGGAGGAGCTCTCTGATCTTGTAGCCCAGGCAGGTATGACCCTAGCCGTGAGTAGCATCCTGTCATCATCAAGAATGATACGACAGTACAAGGACAAAATGACTGACTTCAACAACTGGCTAAGCTTCTGGTGTCATTCTAAGGAGATCCAGTATTTGTCTGCCTGGGATGACATGATCGACAGACCACGATGCTTTGCCAGAGATGGCCTGCACCTGTCGCCCTTTGGATTCCGGATACTGGTTAAGGCTCTTGCCACCCCTATAATGCCTTTTTTAGGCAAGGTTCAAATGACAAACTCACCACCGTAACAGATACAAGCAAGCAACATTTGAGGGTAATGCTACTCAATGTTAGAAGTCTAAACCTCAAAATGCATTCACTTGAGGCACTCCTTAAAATGCAGAACATCAACATCAGTGCAATGACAGAGACCTGGTTCAAGGCTCCAGAGAGCACCCCTGCATTACCAGGCTATAATTTATACCACACCTTTTGGCCAGCTAACCTGGACCGAAAAACTAAATGTGGAGGCATGTCCATATTCAATAAGGATATCCACACCTCCAGGCTAGTTGCTCAGCATAATGCATTCAAGATTATCCTAGTGCAACTAACTCTGGGAAAGTCTGCAATCCAAATTGTAACTTGCTACAGATCCCCCACCATGCCCCAGGATTCCCCACTCCTCATTTCTTGATACACTGGAAAATATTAGGGTACAACACAACACCCTAATAATGGGCGATTTCAACTACCCCACCACTAACTGGGAAAACTACTCATGTACCAACTCTTTTGCTCAACGTTTTCTGGAATTCATAAATTCCAACACCTTGGATCAAACATATCCACACCCCCACCAGGGGCAGCAATAACCTAGACCTGGTCATTACCAACATGGGCGACTGGTGTTGCACACCAGAGGTCAATTCCTCGTTGGTCAGATCCGACCACAAGTTAATCAGCCTAGACATCCACATCCTGCCCCCACCCCCATTAGGGAAACCACCGTAAAAAAATTTCTCCAAAGCCAACTTCACGCTTAAGACAGATGTGGCAAACTTCACTACATCTATGCAGATGGACAATAGAGGTACGACTGCTGAATTCTACACAAATGCACTTTATAAGCACTTACACGAGTTCATGGATTGTGCTATCCCCAACAGAACGAAGATGCTGTCTTCCAAAAAAAGGAAGCCAATCTGGTGGTCCCCTGCCATAAACAAACTCTACAACAGAAAAAAAAAAAAAAAAAAAAAAGAGAGTAAAATCCCATGACTGGAAGAACTCCCGGGTCAGCCTCAGTAAGAAGCTGAGATCCCTCATAAAATCCTACAAAGCTAGTTATGAAAACAAAATTGCCATTGATTCTAAAGACAACCACAAAACATTCTATAGCTATGTGAAGAATGTCAATGGCAACACTCGGATCTGCTTTGAGTTACAGCATAATGGCACTAAATATACAGAACCAACTGATATTGCCAGCATCCTGGCAGATAGATTCAGTGCTAACTTTACCCTCACCCCACCCCCTAAATGGTCCATCTCTATACCGGAAGAATGCAAAGTTCCTGTAATCACGGCTGCACAGATAAAAAGCACACTCTCCAAAGCCAAGAACACAGCATCCATGGGACCTGACAACATCCCAAGCTGCGTTCTACATGAACTACAGAATGAATTAGCACCCAATCTAAGCACCATGTTCAATCATAGTCTCACCTCAGGCTTTGTGACCACTGAATGGTGCACAGCGACGGGTATCACACTCCACAAAGGGGGAGCCCACCACGGACCCAGGGAACTACCGCCCCATTAGCCTAACGAGCCTGGTCTGCAAAGCCAAGGAACGTATCATCATAGAACTTATAAACAAAGACATTGGTAATCTCCAAACTCTGGACCCCACCCAGTTCGGGTTTGTAAAAGGCAGATCATGTCTCCTAAACCCGACTGACTTCTTTGAAGCAGTCACCAAAACCGTAGACGAAGGTAAGGTGGTTCAAACAGCCTATCTATATCTCGCCAAGGCTTTTGACACAATCTCCCACTCTGGAATTATAGATAAACTCAGTAAACTAGGTTTAAATCCCTATGTCACAAGATGGGTTGCCAACTGGCTCATTAACAGAACCCACACTGTGAAAGTGGCAGACTCCAAATCAGACTTCAGACCAGTGACAAGTGAAGTACCACAGGGTTCAGTCCTGGGTCCTCTCCTGTTTGGTATCTACTTTTCTGAAGTACAGGCTAACAAAGAAGGTCTTTGGCTAACAAAGATCGCAGGTGACTGCAAACTAGGAGCCATAACTGTAACTCCTAACGATGTGGACATCCTACAAAAGGGCCTCACTGAGACAGATGCCTGGTGTCAAAGCCACGGCCTCAAGCTCAATGCCAAAAAGTGCATTGTCATCTCCTTTGGCAAAAACTCTGTACCCACGAGCTACCACATAGGTGGTAGTCTACTAAACACTGAAAGTGTGATAAGAGACCTTGGGACACAGGTGGACAGTAGTCTCTCCTTTGATAATCACATTGCCACAGTGGTCAGGAAATCCTTCTACGTGGCACACCTCATCAAAAAAAGTTTCTCATCCAGGAAAAAAAAAGAGGTCATTGTTCCCCTCTACTCGTCACTCATTAGACCCATTATAGAGTACAACGCCCCTTTTGGTGTGTACCTCACAAGACATCTACAACAACTGGAAAGGCTGCAGAAATACCTCACAAAGAGGATTACCGGCCACAAACAGATGCCCTACGCAGACAGTCTCAAAAAACCCCAGCTTTACTCCGTCGCATATCACCTACTCAGAGGCGATCTTTGCCTAACATACAAAGCTATGTCAAACCCACAGGTGTTAGACATGGTCCACTTAAAGAAATCCCAATCCCTCTGAGTTACACGCTCTAGGGACCTAAACCTTGTCACCACAATAAACAGAACATGCTGGAGGGACAGATTCCTGTCCCAGAGACTTCCCATACTCTGGAACAAACTACCTATCTATATCAAAGAAAGCTCCTCATTAGCACTCCAAGAAAAATCTTGATGATTGGATGGGAAATAGGAAATTCACCACGGGGATCACCTCTGTGTCTCTGCTCGACGGGCACAGGAAAATAATTTTCTTGGGTGGCGAAAGCCAGGGTATCTTTTTGGCTAGGCTTGTATAGGCCCTAAGGCTGATAGCCTAGTACCTACCTATGAACAATGACATAAGTGAAGCAGAAGTTGTCTGTTCTATCCAAGAAATGGGTCACAACATAAGGTTCACCTGCTAAAGAAATCCAGAACTAGGAAATGCAGATTCTTCACTCTACCAAACACAAATCACTGCACAATTTATTGACGGTCTCTTACCAATGGGAGGTTTTCTCTGGTCAAATGTCATTGGACCTATAACCAGCAGTTAAATGGCTCCCATGACTGGCAAACTGGAAATTTCTAACAGAGTAAAACTCTCAGGAGGTAGGAGTGAGAGGGGAACCTCTGACTACGCAAACATACATCAATCTACTTAATTTCTGATGGGCAGTAACAGCCTGGAGAACATGCTGAATGTAATCCATCTTCCTGTCTGAGGATTTTTCTGTTTCAATAATCATAAATTAGAAGTTATGTACCTACCATAACGTTCCATGTTAGTTGTCTTCTCTCGCCTTCTTTCTTGCTGGATGGGTTCGGAGCCGATCCTCGGCTCCGACTCGGCACTTGCTTAGCTTGAGAACTCCTTTTACCAGCTCGAGGCAACCCTATATCCCATGATGCAAGGCGGGACTACCTCAGATCTCGTTTGGTAGCTAATAATACCCTGCTAAATGAAAGACTAACCTAGTAGAACTAGGAAAACAAGTTCTTAATAAATAAATAAACTCTTCTATTGAAGACTCAGGAGAGAAAACCTGAGAAAGAGAAGCCCTTCAAGATCTGTCCAGGCCAGGGGGAAGGAGGGAGGGACGCAAGAAAGAAGGCAAGAGAAGACAACTAACATGGAACGTTATGGTAGGTACATAACTTCTAAATGTTAAGTTGTCAATCTCGCCTTCATTCTTGCTGGATGGGACCGCGTCCCTAGCACCTGCATCCCGGGTGGCTCAATGGAACAGACTCTTGAGAACTGTGGAACCAAAACTGGCTCTGTCCCTGGAGGCCAAATCTAATTTGTAATGAGAGACAAAGGTATGAGGAGTGGCCCAAGTAGCTGCTGCACAAATGGTATCAATTGGTAGCCTATCCTGAAAGGCTGTAGAAGTGGATAGGCTCCTGGTTGAGTGTGCCTTCGGTTTAGAGGGTAGTTTCTTGCCTCTGAGCGAATACACGTAAGAAATGGTGGAAGATAACCATCTGGATAAGGTCACTTTAGATACTGGGAGACCTTTCCTATTTTCTGCATAGGAGACAAATAATTGGTCTGATTTCCTGAATTGTTTAGTTCTATGCAAATAATACCTGAGCTGACGATGGACATCCAAAAAATGAAGCTTTTGTTCAGCTTTGTCAGAATAATTCGGGAAAAAACTGGTAGATCGATGGATTGATTAATATTAGTTTGAGAAACAACTTTGGGGAGGAAAGATGGATTTGTTCTCAAGGATACCCTGTCCTTGTGAAAAACCAAGTAAGGGGGACGGATGCAGAGAGCTTGAATCTTGGATACCCTTCTTGCTGGTGACAGCCAGTAAGAATATAGTTTTCCAGGTCAATAACTTCAAGGAGCATGAAGCAGACGGTTCGAAGGGTGGTAAAATCAAGGATGCTAACAATACATTTAGATCCCATTGTGGAGGAGGATGCTTTATTGGAAGCTTAAGTAGAAAGACTCCTCTCAGAAAAGCTTTGCATAGTCTATGTGACATAATGTTACGATCTTGCAAGCCAACATGATATTTGGAAATAGCCGCCAATTGAACTTTGACTGTTGATGAAGAAGATCCTGACTGAAAAACTTCAGCCAGAAAATCTAAAACAGAATGCACAGGTGCAGTAAAGGGATCAATGTGCCTGGAGTTTGCCCAAAGGGAAAAACGTTGCCACTTGCTAGCATAAACCGTTCTGGTGGACGACTTCAAAGAAGCTATCAAGATATCTCTGACAGGATCAGAGATCATAGGAAGCCTGGCTAGGGAAGGAAGTGGAGCAACCAAGCAGTGAGGTTGAGAGAACGAATGGCCCGGTGCTGTTGACTCGATTGGTGGATCAGAAGATCCGGAACTGGGTCCAGATGCCAAGGCTGCACCAGGAGATGACGATGCAGAGTCGGAAACCAAATTTGTCGAGGCCAGTAAGGGCATTGAGAGTCAACTTGGCCCTCCAAGCGGTAGCTTTCTGAATGACGTGTGGAATCAAGGGGAAAGGAGGAAAGGCACAGAAGTCCCGGGCCAATCCTGGGTTAGAGAGTCTCTCGGGGGTTGGCCTGGTAGGGGAAAGAGGGTGAAGAAGTCGGGGCATTTGTTGTTTTGGGGTGTAGCAAAAAGATCGCAACAAGGGGTGCCCCACTTCAGAAATATCTGGTCCACTATTGATTGATTGAGAGACCACTCGTGAGGCATGAGAATGGCTCTGCTCAGCCTGTCCGCTAAGAGGTTGGACCTGCCGGGGATGTGCGTTGCTATCAGAAACCGATGAGAGGAGATTGCCCATTGCCAAAGTCTGAGAGCTTCTCGACACAAGGGATAGGACCTGGTCCCGCCCTGCTTGTTGATGTACCAGACCACAGACATGTTGTCCGTTTGAACTGCAATAGTCCCCGCGGGAAGAAAGTCGTTGAGGGCTTGCAACGTTAAAAGCACCGCTCTCATCTCCAGGACATTTATGTGCAGATGGTATTCTATGGGTTGCCACTTCCCGTGGACCATCCTGCCCTGATAATGCCCCCCCCACCCGATCAGAGAGGCATCCGTAGTGACTGTGGCAACCGGAGGAGGGGGAACAAATGGTCGGCCCTGATGAAGAAGAGGGGAAGAAACCACCAGGTTCGATGAGTCCTGCACGATTGTGTTACTAAGATTTCGTGTCTCATAGGAAGGCTCTAGAACGACCACTGAGTGAATAACATCCACTGCAGAAGACGCATGTGGTAGCGAGCCAATGGTAGAAGAACAATGGCCGCAGCCATAAGACCTAGAACCTTCAGAATCAATCTGGCTTTGACTTTGCTGCTCTGCAATAAAATTCGAACGTATTTTTGGATGTCCAGAATTCTCTGATCTGTTAGTCTGGCTAACAAACTGACGGTGTTTAATTCTGCGCCTATAAAGGTGATAGATTGGCAAGGCAGCAGAGAAGATTTTTCGAAATTCACTGATATTCCCAACCTTTTGCAAAGCTGCAGAGTGTAGTCTCTGTTCTGGAGAAGCTGATGCTTGGTGGTGGCGGAGAGGAGCCAGTCGTCTAAATAAGGAAACACCTGGAATCCTTGACGTCTCAGATGAGCTGTGACCACTGCCATGCATTTGGTAAACACTCTGGGGGCTGAAGTGAGGCCAAAGGGCAGGGCTCTGAATTGATAATGACTGGTCCCTAGCCGAAAGCGGAGAAACCTCCTGGAGCGCCTGTGTATCTCTTTATGTGATAGTACGCATCCTGAAGGTCTATCGAGCACATCCAGTTGTCCTTGCCCAGAAAGGGCAGAATGGACTAAGCGTGACCATCCGGAATCTTGCCTTCTTGACAAATCTGTTTAGATTGCTCAGGTCTAAAATTGGTCTCCAATCTCCCGTCCTTTTGGGGACCAAAAAGAATCTCGAGTAGACGCCGGATCCTACTTGGTCTGCTGGAACAGTCTGGACGGCTCTTTTTTCTAGGAGCTTTGAAACCTCCTGTTCTGCCAAATCCCTTTGACCGGGTGAGATGTCTGGAAGGGATTGGTGAGGTACGGGATACCTTTCGAAGGGGATTTTGTAACCCTCGGATATGATCGACTGTACCCACATATCTTGTGAAAGGGAACGCCAGGCTACTGGGTACAGCGAAATCCTTCCCCCGACTGCCTCCAAGGGTGGACAGTCGGGCAACACCTCAGGGATGCTGAAAGGGCTTCTCAGGAAGAGACTCCCTGTTGCCCTGGTTCTGAGGACCCCCTCTGCCTCTAGGGCGGCGTCTATTATTGTTACCCCCTCTGCCTCTGGGGGTAAACTGACCACGCGTGTCCGGCGCTGCTCCTTGGGCTTTACGGAACCATATCTTTCCTCCTTTCTGACACTTGGGATAGGGTCTAGAAGGGGTGGAAAAATGGACTCCAACGGCAGAAAGAGTTTTGCCGTCTTGCTCACACCTGGTCAAGGTTTCCTTCACCTGAGGTCCGAACAAAGCTGAACCGTCAAAGGGGGTATTGGTGAAGGACGCCTTAAAGGGGTCCGCAAAATTACAAAGCCGCATCCAGGCTTGACGTCTAAGAGCCACTCCTGTGCCTGCGGCTCTGCTCGCTCCATCGGCTGCATAGGATATGAGCCACATGGAGGAGTTGGTTAAAGAATTTAGGATTGCTAGCTGTGAGGCAATCTTGTCTTGAGCCCCAGCAGCTGAAGGATCCTGAACCACTTCACCTAGTTCCTTGAGAATATCTCTTTGAAGTCTGGTGAAATGACAAAGGTAGTTCAGCGAGCATAGCAAAGGTCGCTGAAGAAAACATCCGCTTGCCATACCTGTCCATGGTCCTAGAATCTTTGTTAGGAGGATGGACAGGCACTGAAGGATCCGCAAGTTCCTTCTTGGTGGCCGCCACCACCATAGCATCCACAGAGACTCCTTAGAAAGAAACTGCTTGTCTGAAGGGGCCGTAATAAATTTGGATGGTCTCCTGGGGACGGTTCCACAGAATCTGGAGCTGCCACGCCTTCCGAGCCACTACCTGCATAAGTGGGTCGAAGGCGGAGACACCCAGAAGGTGGAGGGTCGGGATCCAAAGCCTCCAGGTATACCGACTCATCCTCAGAGGGGTCAATGGAGGCCAATTCCCCTCTGTTTGAGGAGCTCAAGGATGTCTGAAAAGGAGACATCCTCAGAGGGGACCGTGGGAACCCTCCGACTCATCTAAGTCGGTATCAGATGTTGTAGACTCAGGGAGTCTGTGTGTTTCCTCTTACGTCCTCTTCGAGGGGGTTCCCCTGCAGGATCAGGAGAAACCTCGGAAGAGGAAGTTATTCCCAATGGGGAAACCTGGGGCGATGGATCCCTGGGCCTGAGAGCAAGAAGCTGGCAAGAGACATCCACAGGCACCGAAGAGGGAGGAGCTAAAGGGATGGACCGTTGACCTGGCTCAGGTGCCAGGACACTCATCACCTCAAAGGCTCCTCTCCCCGGGAGGCCAGAATATTCCCGTTCCGAAGAAATAGGAATTCCCGGCTCCACTGAGAGAGAAGGCTCCGAGGCCGATGTCGGTGCCGAGCTTACCAAAGCCGAAGCCCCGAGAGGGAGAGCGGGGTCGGACAAGGGTCCGATGCCACTAGCCCCCTCAGAGCCGACAAGGGAAACTCGACGACCGGATCCCTCCAAGGAAGGTCTCATGGAGGAGATCGGAGCCGAATGGGGATGTATCGGTTCCGGCGCCGACACGGGCGCTGTCCCGAGAAGCTCCGGCTCCGAACTCTGGAGGGGAGTCGGAGGAGGAAGTTCAAGGGGGGGAGCAATAGCCGAAGTCTGCTGAGACGGGCTATGGAGCATTTGGGCTAGTGCCTGTGACTTCAATAGCCTGCTTACCACCCTCTCTAAATCGTGGTCAGACAGCCTGGAAGATCTCGAAGATCGGCTCCGATGACTCCGTTCCGACAAAAGAGGAGACCTCGGAGCCGAGTGGATAGATTCCAAAGAAGGGGACCGAGATCTCTTCTTGGACGAAGCCATCGGAGCCGACGTCCTCTGGGTTCCAGATGGAGCCGAAGGCTTCTCGGCTCCGATACTGGATAATACGTCAGCTCCAGCCGGAGCCGACAATGCAACAGTAGACTGAGTGTCGGAGCCGGTAGGAACCGACACTATCACATCAGAAGTAGACAGATCGGCTCCGGCCGGAGCCGATCTCGACTCCGAAGGAGTCGGAGCCACCGGGGAAGTCTTAACAACTGTAGCCTGAACCTTAGGTGGCTTTGAAGGTTTACTCGACCCAGTTTTAGTGGGTGAACCTTCTGGCTTTAGTAAGCCACGGAGGATCAATTTGTTCCTCCACTCCTGCAGGACTCTCTGGCTAAAAGAATGACATATGGCACAGGAGTCCTGCAGGTGTAAAGGCCCCAGGCAGTAAACACAAGAAGTGTGACCGTCTGTCAGAGACATTTTCTGACAGCACGAGTCACACTTCTTGAAGCCTGAAACCTTTCCTTCCTTAGACATAGTCCAAGTAAAAAATAACACTCACACACCCCAAACAGTCACACTATTAATCCCAACAAAAACACACACACAGATAGGGATTAAGAAAAGAGGCCTAGGCCTAACTGAAAATATTAAACTTAACTATAACTAGAAAGTTTTTTAAATATATGGGGAAATAGGGTGGGCTGTAGAAACACTACACACTATGATATAGAACAAGGGAGAGACAAAACCCTGACTAAACTGTTTGAAAATTCAAACTTACCTGAGCTGGCAAAAAAGAGACCTCTTCACAAAGCGGCAAACGAGATCTGAGGTAGTCCCGCCTTGCATCATGGGATATAGGGTTGCCTCGAGCTGGTAAAAGGAGTTCTCAAGCTAAGCAAGTGCCGAGTCGGAGCCGAGGATCGGCTCCGAACCCATCCAGCAAGAATGAAGGCGAGATTGACAACTTAACATCTGTTGTTAGTGTATAAAAAATGACAATTTGTGGGGGTTTTTTTTACTGTCAGTTATGCTAACAGCAGATAAATGTAACATTTGCTTGGCGGAGTGGATGTATTATATAAAACTGTACACAGTATACTTGTTAATAAACTCTGCTTTTAACAAAGTTATCACAAAGACAAGCAAGCAAGAACTCTGTAGTACACTTACTAGGTGCTGGACAACAGTCTGCAATCTGTTGAATGTCCTCAGCCTGAGAATAAAGCAAAAAAATAAAAATATATATTGTCATGGTCTCCAACATTTTTTCACCTTTCAGTACTTTTATTTAACAGTGTTTTCTACATAATGGTTTGTGGTTCATAGGGACAATTACAAGTAAGTAAACATCAGACAATTAGCAATAATAAAAACAGTTAGGAATAAAATGCAAAAACACAAGTGTAACCTTTTAAACAGAAAACAGACGATAGTACCAACAGTAATGATTTGATCAACAGGAGAGAATCTTTTAATATTCTAAATAAATAGGCTATCTGGAGTCCTGGCTCCACGACAAAGAAGGATAAGGCCCTGAATGACCCATCAACCACAGATCATTTTGTGGCTTGGCTGCTGCAGAAGCCAAGTGAGAGAGAATAGCTGATGATAGCTTGCCCATCCTAAGAGAAAGCAGCAGTCCAGCCCGCTGCAATGCCGATGCCCACTGGATCCAGAGATATACGTCACGCAGTACTATGAGCCATGATGTGTGCTTGATTCTGCCAAGCTTTGTCTGTGTGGTATCCTACACGGGGAATGGATGGAACCATGCACACCCATGGGGAAGGCATAGAAAGCCCTCATGTCAGCCACCAAGTAAATAGTTAAGCCAGGAAATGGAAAATACCCCTTATGGTTGTCTGAATGATAGCTATGCCACAAATGGCTGTCATCCTGAAGATGAGTAATAAATGGGCAGTAATTTCAACAACTATACAACAGGCAGCCTATACATTTGTTAATGCTACCTTCTTGAAACCAGTCCATTACAGAATCAGGGTCTTTTCCAAAAAGGGTTTTATATAACTGTATGATGTGCAACTTGATCATCTCTTTAAGTGAAAGAAAACTAAGTATACTACATACTACATGGTGCTTTCACAGAGAGGTATGGTTGTGACTTATTACCTAAAGCATTAGGTCTAAGCACACTGTCACAGTAACATTAACATTATCACATGTAGAGGCCAATCACCAGTGCACAGTCAGTGTTCCAATTTGTGACAATAAAAAACTGGTTTTGCTTAGTAAGCATGAAGCTAAAAGGATGGCCATGGTGGAAGGAATATCGAGCCACATTTCACTTCATTCCTCTCTCCTTAAGAGGGGAGAAAGAAGAAGGGGAAAGGTGCCAGGGTCACAAAGGGAAACTTTAAGGAGGGGTCTAACAAGTATTTAAAAAAAAAAAAAAATAGATGTGCCCAAAGATATATGGTTATGCATATGTCATGCATATGGCAGCAAAAGGCAGGAATCAGTAAGGCACTAAACAAATCTTTGACCTGGCTGACTTACCATATCTATTAACACTGGAATTTCTTTCACAAAAGAGAAAGCACCTAGTTGTTGTTGTCTTTCGGCTTTTCCCAGTTAGGGGTCGCCACAGCGGAACTCCGGTCTGCTAATGATTGGCAGTAGATTTTGACGAACGCCGAGGTGGATGGTGAAAGGTTTGTACGTGTGTGTGTGTATACATACATTATATATATATATATATATATATATATATATACATACACGTAGATATACACACACACATATATATATATATATATATATATATATATATATATATATACACACACACACACATACACATACACACACATACATATACACACACACACACACATGTATGCATGCATGTACATTTCACATACATAAGAAAGCATGCATGCACACACACAATGTTCAATTCTGACAATTTTTTAGGTGATAAGCTTCTGGTTATTTAATACACAACAAATACAGCAAAACATAATGTGTATGTTACAGGAGAGATGTACGTAACAGTCAGTTCTAAACAAATAAGAAATGAGATATTCACTCTTGAAAACTGTCCTATTATGATACGAGTTGCAGTGGTCACTGCTTAAAAAAAATAGCCAGATTGAAGGTCTCATAACTGACTATTTGAAATGTAACAGAACTGGTCTCTTTGTCTCTTCCATTTTTTTCTACTGCAGAGATGACATTTTGATAATAAAGATAAAGTCCAATCCAGAAGTCCTTTGCTACAAGTTCAGACTGTAGTAGATGGAAAGGACTTTTAAGATTAAACAAGGCCTAACCCAACCAGAAGTACACAAATGAAAAAAACAGTCAAAATATACTAAGGAGGAAGACATGGCTTAACTGTTTTAATGTTTCTTTTTCAAATATCTCTTATTAAGAAATATCACTCAATTATGTACTGTTACTTAAAAAAAATATTACAACAGTTAGTACTTACACAATGTTAGCATCCTAAACAGAACCTCCAGAAATTTTAGAAGTTGGAATTATATTAAAGAAGTCCATTAAGGCCAGCTACTGCAAACTCTTCTTGAGGATGACACTCTAGACTTATAAGTGTAAGAATTGTAGAGTCCTATCCCCGCCCCCCCTAGCAGTTTCACATATACATTGTGCAGAAAGATTATAATTTAAAAAAAAACCTTGTGCTGACAAACTGCAGTGCTGCCTTTCTACCCTTAAAAAGTATCCTACTAAATTTATCATAACAAAAAGAAATGCAGTAGTAAGACTACTGGGGATTAAAAAGGAATGCAGACATAGGACTATTGGGGGTTAAGGATTGTTTCCTACCCAGTTAATATAATAACCATTTTTGTTTTTGCTTCTGAACAAATATTTTTATTGGCCTTTGATACCATTCCTCACTCAGGAATCATAGAAAAACTCACTAAGCTAGGCATCAACCTTTATATCACTAGGTGGGTTGCAAACTGGCTCAGAGATAGAACCCACAGTGTGAAAGTAGCTGACTCCAAGTCATACTGCTGACCAGTCATGAGTGGAGTCCAGGGTTCAGTCCTGGGTCCTCTCCTGTTTGGTATCTACTTCTCTGAAGTCCAGGCCAACATGAAGGGACTCCTGCTGACAAAGTTAGCAGACGACTGCAGGTTGGGAGCCATAATCAACTCCCCAAGTGATGTTGACCTCCTACAGAGGCCTCACTAAGACCGACTGGTGTCAGAACCATGGCCTTAAGCTCAGCGCCAAAAAATGTCTCATCCCCTTTGGGAAAAACCCAGTTCCCGTGAATTACCACATTGATGGTAGTCCACTGATCACAGAAGGCATTATAAGAGATCTGGGAACACAGGCTGACAGCAACCTCTCTTTTTAACCACCACATCGCCACTGTGGTCAGAAAGTCCTTCTACGTGGCACATCTCATTACTAAGGGTTTTTCATCCAGGAAGAAAGAGGTCATTGTTTCCCTCTACTCTTCCGTCATTAGGCCAATCACCGAGTACAATGCTGCATTTGGCATGTACCACACTAGACACATGCAACAACTGGAGAGGCTGCAAAAGTACCTCACAAAGAGGATCCTAGGGCTTCAACACTTGTTCTATATGGACAGACTTAAAAAACTCCAACTAGTCTCTGTCTCATATCACCTACTTAAGGGCAATCTCTGCTCGACCTACAAAGCCATGTCTGACCCAGCTCTGTTAGAAATGCTACATCTGAAGAAATCCCAATCCCTTGGCACTACACGCTCCAGAGACCTCAACCTCATTACCACAATCAACAGAACAAGCTGCAGGGACAGGTTCATAACCCAGAGACTGCCCATGCTATGGAATAGACTTCCCATACATGTCAGGCGGAGTGCCTCACTGGCCCTCTTCAAAGAAATCTTGATGAGTGAATGGGAAATAGGAAATTCACCCCGGGGATCACTCCAGTGGCTCCACTTGACAGAGGCACTGGGAACTAAGGTCGGGTGGCACGATGCTTGGGTAATCCTATGGGCTAGGCTTGTAAAGGCTCCAGGGCCATTAGCCTAGTACACACCTATGAACATATGTAATTTGTTAGAAGCACAATTAATATATACTGCAAATCTCTCTTACACTCTTGTTTTGGGGAATAAACAGAAAGTCATGTAGACTTATTTAATATTTTTAGGAACTACATGGTAAGGCCAATTTGTACATCCATGACTTACCACAGAAATCCTTCTAGTATACCTCACAGCTACTAGAACAAAGCCCTCCAGAACAAGAATTCAGTATCTGTCAAATATACTGGTTCAAAATGGTGACAAACATTTTCTCCAGCATGAAGTGCAGATTCAAGGCAGAAGTAATGGTTAATCTAGACAGCCTTAAATGCATTGTGCCTTTCAAAAAAATTTACCCGGAATTAAGTATGTAAAAAGGTGTGGAATACTGCAAACATGCAATACAATGTCATTATATGAACTAAATGGAAAAGGTCAGAAATAATACCTACCAAGAACTAAAAAGTTTAAATTATGCTAAAAGTTTGTAAGAAAAGGGATAATACAGCAATTCATAGACCACAATATTGACTTTATGGATTTCACTTAAGCGTAGTTTCCTGGCTGAAGTCTTAGTATCATCCTTTATGAAAAGCAGGCCCCCTTCAGACAGATCATCACCATCTATTCCACCATATCTGATGGAAGGAAGGAAGGAAGGAAGGTCTGGATGAAGTACCCCTACCCACTTGCATGGGAAACAAATACAGGATTTCTGGAAACTTCACTGGGGGTTTTATAACTGTCTGTAGTAGCACTTTCATCTATAGCTTTGCCTACCAGTCTGCAAGGTATAATGTTATAACTTTCAAATGCAAACTCTGAATGAAATAAATTAACGCCAACAACATAGAAAGATAAAGCCTTGTCTATCAATAGGTGGCTCGAGCCTCTAAAAGAACAGGCAGTGGTGGACAGGTGGGCCCATCCTGGCGGGAGGAAGGCAAAGTACAGCCACCCACATATTGCTACAACCCTTTATAGGAGGAGGTGGCAAATCAAATACATAGCCTAAGGGCAGGCATTAATCTCACCAAGCATAGGTGTGCGCAAATGTCCACTCACAATGGGAGGGCACTATGGGCTTCTGCAGGAACGCAGATCACACATCCCTGCCAAAGGATGGGATTAGTCTATCAGGACAGCATGCCCTCCAGTAAGGGGTGGTTAGGCTATTAGAAATGGCCTCACTGCATGGAAATCGACTAGGGTACAACACACACTCATAGCATGATAGGCCCTCCGGACAGCTCTGTGAATGTAAAAACAAATTTACTGTAACTTTTGAACCCAGAACAGCACACAATACAAACTATACATGAAGTGTTACCACCTGGGTATAACATACACAGGCTGGATCGTGTTTCAGGAAGGAGGGTGGGGTAGCTATACTCTACAAATCTGAGTTGAATGTGACCATAGATGTTACTCAACCACCTCAGATTACTAACTCCAAAATTCTTGCCACTAGATTGCAACTTAACAAAAGTAAATGCATCAAACATCATCTGCATGTGTATTCCCCCAGGTAACAATATAGCCACGCTTCAGGATACCCTACACTGGCTATCATGTCGTTTCCCCCAAGAAACCTTACTACTCGGAGATTTTAACATAGACTGGGGCACCTGTTCCTCAGAATCCCCACCTACCCATATTAACCTGCATGCATTTACACAAATCATAACCACCTCTGCCAGGGCAGGTAAACCCAACCAAAAAGAAAGCATACTTGACTGTGTACAGGTAAATAGTAACCCCCCAACTGTACACTGCTGGTAACCTCCCTGATGACCTAAGCGACCACCTTCTCACTTATATAGTTAAGCAAAAAGCCATTAATCCCCAACAACCCTTACTCAGAAAAGTCAGAAACAAAAAAGACTTTGACCCTGCCAAATTCCAACAGGAACTTAACTCCTGTAACTGGTCTATTCTAAAACACCTCCCCTTAGAGGAGACAGTTGCATATTTTAACAACAAATTTCTTGAAATCCTTGATTTGCATGCACCCACCCATTCAAAGAGAACAAAAGCAAAAACTGCACCATGGCTTTCTAAAGAGTCTAGACTAAAAATTACCAGTAGAAACAAATTTGGGGCTCTATGGCACTCTTCTAAAGACCCCCCAAGATCATGTTAAATACAGGCAAGCTAGGAATGAAACTAAAAAATCCATTTTACAAGACAAAAAACAATACTAATGTAATTTACAAACAGCAAACCAGAACAATCCTCAGAAGTTCTGAGCAGGTCTGAATAATCTACTTCATCTTGGAAAAACTTCTACCCCTATATCCCCGCTGCTACTATTGATAACCCCCCCCCCCCGAGGATGTTTCAGATAGTTTTAACCGTTTCTTTACGAAGATAATTCAAGCCCCAGCTAGTCAATTACCTCCTAGCTCCCCTGGCCTTGATAGTACCATCCCTATGAATCTACTCTTGTTCAGCTTTCAACCAGTGTCCACATCACTTATGCATACCTTGATCAAAAAATTAAAACCCACCGCACTCTCCGATGATCAACTCCCTGCCGAGTACCTTCAAAAATCAGCTGATGCTATTGCCTACCCAGTATCAATACTAATCGTACCATAGCAGAGGCTAAAATTCCCACCATTTGGAAAACCATCCTACGTAATCCCACTACACAAGGGAGGCTCCTCCACTGAATTCTCCACTTATAGACCAATAGCTATACTTTCTCCACTTGCAAAGTTTATGGAAAAATGTATACACAAACAACTCATGCACCACCTAATCCAGAATCCCCTCATGGTACATACCCAACATTGCTTCCGTCCACATCACAGCACTACTTCAGCCCTACTAGCTTTTACCAGTACTCTAAACACTAACCGTAACAATAATCACATATCCTCAGCCCTCTTCTTGGATCTCTCCAAGACATTTGACATGGGTGACCACCAACTTCTGATTCACACCCTGCAAACTTTCTGTCTAGATTCTAAAGCCCTTCAATGGTTTAAATCCTACCTCAATGGGAGACAGCAGGCTGTTCTTTGGCAGAACAAGCTCTCTAACCTACTACCCAATACCCTTGGAGTACCACAAGGCTCCATACTAGGGCCCCTACTGTTTTCCATCTTTAACGACTTGTATACTGTCATCCCAAATGTCAGCTGTATCCAATATGCTGACGACTCCACCCTGATTTGTTCAGCTACAGCTCCTACAGATTTATGGTCTGCTACCCAGTCCACCTTTAATACTATAGAAAACTGGCTCTC
This sequence comes from Protopterus annectens, assembly GCF_019279795.1. Classification (NCBI taxonomy): domain Eukaryota; kingdom Metazoa; phylum Chordata; order Ceratodontiformes; family Protopteridae; genus Protopterus; species Protopterus annectens. The sequence continues at coordinate 1,815,291,087 of NC_056737.1, read as the reverse complement.
TGAACGTCGATTGATACTAAATCCCAAAAAAAAAACTAAAATGCTTTTATTCTCACCAAAACAAATGTCAGCTGCTTTTACCTTTACCATAAATGCAAATGCTGGCACAATAATCTCCCCCTACCCCTCTACAAAACTATTAGGTGTCATTATTGATAATAACCTAAATTCAACCTACATGTAAACCAATCAATAAAAACCATCGATAAAAAACTAGGGTCACTTAACAGAATAAAAGCCTTCCTCACCCCTCCAGCCAAAATTGCCATAGCTCGCTCTCATCTACTTTCAACACTTTTATATGCATCCCCCCTGCTCTCTAATCTAAACAAGACTGTACTTAATAAACTCTCAACCTGTTATAATCACATTGACAGGTTTGCCACTCGACTGCCTTTTAGGTCACACCACTGCATCAATCTTAACCATCTTGGGTGGCTTGAACTACCCAGTCTAATCCAATATAACCTACTGATTATGGGTAATAAAATCCTTGATATTCCGGATAATATTCCAGCACTTAAAAATCTTATCACCCCTTATAACAATCCACGACTGCTTTGATCCTCGAACTGACTACTAATTCAGACAATCAAAATTAACAATGCAGCCGGTGATTCCCTTTGCAAACTCTGCAGGCAGAGCCTGGAACTCGCTTCCAGCTGATATTACTTTGCTCTCCTCCCTAGGCCAATTTAAAACTAGACTCAAACAACATCTGGCACTAAACTGGCCTTGCCACTGTAACAAGCCTGGCTAACTCTCATCAAGAATGTGAAAAAACTACTAATCAGGTTTGAACTTACCCCTGACTGTCACCAGAGAGTAACTCTAACCTGTCGAACTTGTCTATTCATGTTTGCTTATGTATTATTTGCCTATATCATGTTTGTAATATGTTTTCATTGTTTTTATTGTATCTGCTTACCTTGGAACTTTTCTCCCCGGGCCTCCGCTGAAAATGGACATGAATCCAGTCGGACTATCCCGGTCAACAAATGTAAAATAAATTAAAAAAAAAGTAAATATACACATTTAAAAAAATATATGTACATATATAAATATATATATATACATATATATACATATATATATATATATATATATATATATATATATATATATATATATCTGTGTGTGTGGAAAAATACAGAGACTGAAATGTGTAGTACACAAGGAACAAAATGCTTGCCAAGAACTACAGATTTTCTAGCATACAGACAAGAAGCACATTCACAGCTTTTCAGTAGCCATGGTAAGAGCGTAATTAGGTTATTCACCTGATTAAGATTCTTCACTGAAGAATGACAAAGAATCAACTTTCAGAAAAATGCAGAGTTTTCCACCCCCATTTAATGAGATTTTTAATATACTATTTATGGCATAATTTACTGCTTATTTAACCCCTACCTAAAAAGACTCCTTTTACCCAGTGAAGTGTGCACCTTTTGTAAATGTACTGTTCACTCACTGAAAAAACTATGGTCTTCTATTCATGAAAAACTCAGTCATTTCAGAGAGGATTATGACTGGGTTTCTGATCATAACCAGCTTATGTGTTCCAGACACTGAAAGCCAAGAAATTCACCTTGACAGTGAAGACTGAAGGTGAATCTGGGCATCTTTGTCAAAAAACACTATACAGATTATGCTCAGCAAGACGAGATTATAATTTTTTTGTGCATGGAGCTTTATCTACTCACTCATAGGTGTTTCACAAATAAGTACTAGACAATCAGTCTGCAGACTATTTCAAGCCTAGCCAAAAAACACTACTCAAAATTTCCCTTTAGTCTCAAGGAGGGCAAAATAAGATGGACTAGGGAGAATTTGGGGCTGCCCATCCAATTATTTAGGTTTACCTTAAAAGAAGCTAGGGTGCTACTCTGTTTAACATGTAGTGAAAGTTTGTTCTAGAGGTAGGGGATATATTGGGATATGAACCTATCACGCCAGTGTGTCTTATTTATCTGCTGATGAAGGTTTAGTTACTTCAACAGGTTTTTGGCTGAATCAACATCCTTTTACTGCTATCCTCGTGGTGTTTTCATGTCCCTGGGCACTTTTGGAACTTATTACTTTAACAGGGTATTTGAGGTACCATTATTTCTGTGATGGAATAGGAGAGCAAACAGAGTTGGATCTTTAATGGCATGAAAGGATAGACATACATTTCCATGGAGGAGTCTGTAAGAGACTGAGTACAGAGAAATGGCTGCCAATTTATCCTAACTATGATTTTTAAGGCCACTGGTCTTTTTAGTTATGAATTTCTGAGGCATCTCAAGTTGTGTGATGTCTAAAGATAAATACATGCCAAAAGGTGCATAACATTCAATAATGGGTCTGATAAGATATGAGTGAAGTGGAATTAAGACTTACTAGGATCGAGTGGAGATGCCTTTGAAAATTGGATGGAACAAATAAAAGGCTTTACAAACTACTGTGGAGACATCCACAGTAGGTTGACAGACTGCCTCAAAGCCCTATCCCTGTATTCAGTCTCGTACAGACTTTTGAGGGGAGATCTATGCCTGCCATACCAGGGAATTGTCAGACCCCACTCTTATGAACCTCCTGCCATACCAGGGAATTGTCAGACCCCACTCTTATGAACCTCCTGAATATCACACAAAACAGCAGCACCAGAATTACCTGTTCTAAAGACTTAATAATATAAATATATCCTGTTGGAGAGATGGGTATGTATCCCAGACACTACCACATATAAGGAACAGGCTCCACATCCATGTAAAGCAGAGTTCCTCCCTAACCCAATTCAAGTGCAGCTTGGACAATTGGTTGGGAAAGCGGAAATTCATCCCTCGTTTGGCACCTATGTCTCTACATCTCCCAATCCCTGCTTACACTTATCAAGGGTATCAGAACTTGTCAGAGATTTGAGATGCATGGCTAGGCTTAAAAAGGCCTCTGTGGTTGTTAGCCTAGTAAACACATATGAACCTATGATGGTGAAATAAGGAATTATCAAGAGTACCTAGAACCCTTATAAAACAGTGTCAGACTGGAGGGAGATATCTTCTATACAGTAAGTGAAACTGTTTAATTTAACAAAATGAACTATGCTAAACTTTACATTTAATTTTAGACCACTGCTCTTGCACCCATTTTTAACATGATCTAAGCAGTGTTGGAGCAATTGTGAGTCATTGAAGGCTAAACAACAACACCTAATTTACAGTCACCTTCAGACTTAGTTAACCATAGGTCAGAAGTGCTACATGTTTAACAAAAAAGGACCCAAAAATGTGTCCTGAGGTAAACCACTAGTAATTCTTTCTTTCAGAAGTGGCAACTACTACTCTAACCATATGACCTGTCAGACAAGCAGTTAGCTATCCATCACACAGTATAAGGATTTATAATCAGATTTACAAGTTCAGATGTACTTACTTCAATATATATTGTATACTTTTAGTTTTACAGTAACTAGGCCACAACTGTAAAGGGGTCACACTGTGGCCCAGCTTGCCTAAGTAGTGTGGAATATCACACGTCTGGCAGCCCGCAAACATCTTGCATTCCACAGTATTTTCTGAAAAATAAACTTAAAAGCATAAGGTAAAGAAATGTAAAGTTTGTGAACAATAAAAGATATTAACTGTATGTATACACACACACACACACACACACACACACATATATATATATATATATATATATATATATACATATAAATATAGATACATAAATACAGATATAGCAATGCTATTGATAAGTATTCTATGCAGTGATAACAGCTTGTGCATTCATAGTTTTTCTATAACTACAATATATTATACCATGACCCCCCCAAAACGTGCACGCTGATTGGCTAGCGTGCCCGTTGTAAATAGAGTTATACTAATGGAAAAAGGTCCGGTCGCCCGGACTTTTTCCATTAGTATAACTTTTTAACACTGTCTCGCTATGTTAAATGGGTTTAACATGGCGAGACACTTTAAAATAAACGGAGATCTCCGTTGCTTATTTTAAAGCTCTCGCCATGTTAAACCCATTTAACATAGCGAACAGTGTTTCAAAAACGGAGAAAGCAAGATCTCCGTTGCTTTTTGAATGTCTCGCTATGTTAAATGAGTTTAACATAGCGAGACAGTTAAAATAAGCAGCGGAGATGTCCGCTGCTTATTTTAAAACTGTCTCGCTATGTTAAACTCATTTAACCTAGCGAACACTAAAAAGCAACGGAGATCTTGCTTTCTCGTTGCTTTAACAACTCTGATGTACTGCGCAGGCGCGCAGTACATCAGAACTGCCGGATGCCAGGCATCTGCGGAAGGGCAGTAAACAGGCATTATACTATGCCATTATTTAAGAAAAGTAATAGTTTCTTTTCTTAAATAATGTCATATAACAGCAATAACCACTTCTGGGTGTGGGTAATGCTAATTACCACGGTTGGCTTTGTTTGGTCCTCGGGCTCCTCGGGACCAAACCACGCCAACCGTGGGTAAATTTAGCATTACCCACACCCAGGCGTGGGTTATTGCTATAATATTATAATCCACATACAATGAAAATTATAATTTGTGAAAATTTAGCAAAAAAATATCATATATTGGAAACTGTACAACCTAAGCACATATGAAAACATTTTTGTTAATCAAGCATAAGCTTTCACATGGCAAAAATAAATTCCTGTAGGACTGCGTGTTTATAGAGATATTTACAGAAAAATGAAAACATATGCATAATTGTAAAAATAGGAATATAAATACTAAATTTCTCTCAAGATGTGCAACTTACAATGCAAATATCAAAGATATTTTTTTTCAACACTATCTAATGTGTCACATAATGTCATGCAGCAGTTTGCAAGTCCTTTGTTGTTTGAAGTATTACATACATATGAAAACATTGTTTATTTTAATAACTACTAATAAACAACTAGAAATATGTAAGGTATAGTGCTATGTATATGGACATTAACAATGAATCTTCCTGTCTCCCACCAAAGTACATCACAACACATTCTTCAACATGTAGGCCCCATTTATGAAAATAAGAATAAGTGGCAAACTGTGATTAATTTAATAAACATAGGTTCATAGGTTCTCTACTGTAGGACTATATTAACAATCTTAGTGTCATTTTGTTCACAAATCCTTGCACTTCTAATACTGCCTAGCATTACCTGGTAAAACACAGTTAAAGAAACCAGATTCAAAAAAGAATTGGACGCCACAAAGAGCTATGGGTGTGAACTGGAAGTATACCAACAAAGTGCTACAGGCTTGAATGAGTTTTAAAAACAAATTGTTCAATTTGGTTCTTCTTATTTTCTAAGTTAACTAGTACAAGTTTTCCTTTTATATTTTGGCAAGCTGGTGGTTGTTTCGGCTGGCCAACACAGTGGATAGCGCTGTCGCCATACAGCAAAAGGTTCCCCTGTTCGATTCTCAGTGGGGGTGCCTTCTACCTGGAGTCTGCATATGTTCCCTGTGTTCACATAGGTGTTTACCGGCTGTTCTGGTTTCCTCTCACATGCCAAAGACATGCAGTAGGTGGACTGGACACTCTAAACTGGCCACGGGTGTGAAATGTCAATGTGTGGTGTGGAACAACTACCGCAACAAGGTTAGCAACCTCGCTGGGTAAAATTTGGCTCTAGACAATTGTCATTATTGAAGTGACACCCCGACCCCATGTGCAAAAAATGAGAAAGGGGGTTGTCGGTGGATGTGATGGATGGATTTTGACAACCTGGTGGACCAACTGCATGTTTAAAATGCAATACAAGAACCCGATCTTTCTAAGGTTTAGTTAAGCATTGATACCCCTAGAAATAACACAAAGTCATGCAAACAGCGGAGAACAAAACAGACACATGAATTTTGTGAAGTATTTACTGCATGTCAACCAGATAAACAAAATATTAGGAAAATGACCAGAGTAATATATACATAATCATTTATACATAGAGTCTGTGGAGGAAAGTTTCCACATAAATCTAATCACTCTGCTAAAGAAAAACAGCGTTTGCCATGACAACAAAACAACCTCTTTGCAAGATGGCATAAAGGTAACCAAGATAAAATGGAAAGATTCAACAGAAAGTTAAAAAGAAAAAAAGAATGTGAAAGTATTAATTTAATACAATAACAGAAAATGAAGAATCAGATACCTTAATGGATATAACACTAATGATTATTCCTACAGTTTAATAGTTAATTAAAATCCTTAACACCAGCTGTATCCTGAGAGTTATGAAATGAATCAGTTAATTAAACAAGAAAGTTGTTATAACCACTTTTATCCCAATTGTTATTTTATGTTTTTAAATGTCAAAGCTTACTTACGGCTTAACTTGAAAGTTACAGATTTTGATGAACTCAGTAGAGTAGGGCTTAAATGGTGAAGTACAACAAATAAAATCTGAACAATTGTTCATCTAAAACAAGCCATTCTACATTAACTGGCTCTGAAACAGCAGTTAAAATGACTATATATGCTTAGCTTATAACAACCACTTGTAACATACATATATGCACAACTGAGACTATCATACACAGTAAAAACTATTTCCAATTAAATACGTTTTCCAGACACCAACAGTAAGCTCCAGAAATTCAGTAATGACATATGTGAATAATGAAAGTATAAAGACAATTACCAAGTTAGAATACTGATGAAATCTAGGGCTTCTGTGATATGATCCAACAACCCCAACTACACAATAGGAGCACACTAACTGACAGAATAGCAGACAGGAATTTTTGAAGGGATTTCCAAGTAAAAAATACACAGATCGCGTGTAACCAGGACTAGCCTTTGGTCAACTGGTGCCCTAGGCAAAAAGTCTCCACAGCACCCCCTCAACACCACTATGTGCCCCCATCCTGGTCTACCTACACCATCCAGATTACTGGAAAAGTGCCCCTGCTACAGCGGTGCCCTAGGCAGCCACCTAGTTAGCCTATGCCTAAGGCCGGCTATGTGTGTAACAAACATGTTTTTCATGATGAAGCATTCCACACAAGCTCTAAAAATGAGAAAGAAGTCGTCCATATTACAGAAAAGGATGGTCCTGCACTCTGGGTTTCCCAGTCAATAAAACTCAGAAGAAAGGATATGTATAACTATAACTATGGCAAACACAGCAGTTTCTCTAGATTGACACCTATTACCTACTTTAGAAATAATGCAGTTTTCTGTAAAGTGGAAGTCAGATCAGAGTATCACCACTTGGAATTATCCTAAAGGTAGATATATTACAATGCTTCTAGCAAAACACAGGATAGAGAAAGAAGAACAAGGAATATTAATACTCAGTGTAAACTAAGCTGCAAAATTTCTATACCAATTAACACTGATGGTCCAGCTATCAGAATTATTAGATTATAGAAACAGAAAATAGTTCAGGGGAACAATGAGTTGGTAAAATTATTAGGTGAAAGCCCTCAATTTGTATTTAAAAAAACAGGAAATTTAAAATAACTTTTGGAAAATAATTTTGTGTGAAAGTTTAAGACTTCAAATAGTATCGAAGGAGCTTGTGTGTGTGGACATTGCAAGTATTACCTTTTCATTAGTAACTGTAGCAATATTACACTTTCACACTTCAACTATTGGATTATTCAAGCTAACAACAGGTATACCTCTCGAAGTGACTACATAGTGTAAATTGCTGCATGTAGTAAATTACCTCAATTTTACATCGGTAAAAGTTTTAAAAAGTTGAGGTTTAAAATGCAGGAACACACAGATGCTAGTAAGAATGCTGACTTTACTAATTCTATAGGTTGACATAGCTCGGTGTGTGTCGGGTTTCGTAAATTCCATTTTACTGTGTTAGAAAACATTAACCAAAATAGCTTTATTACTGGTTATAAAAATGTTTTCGAGGTTCGGGAAATGAAGTGGCAGATTTTGCTGACGTACGTAATGAGATCAGTAGTGTTAAATGTTAAATAGAAGTTATGTTCTTACCATAACGTTCCATGTTAGTTGTCTTCTTCTCGCCTTCTTCTTGCTGGATGGGTTCGGAGCCGACCTCGGCTCCGACTCGGCCACTCTAAAGCTCGAGAGTTGGTTCCACCGGCTCGAGGCTCCCCTTATATCCCACAATGCTAGGCGAGAGTTACCTCAGATCTCGTTTGTAAGCTAACCCCAGCTTATAACAGAAACAGTATAACTGTAAAAAACAGAATCCACCTCTAACAACAGGAAGAAGAAGGGAGACCTACATCCTGAAACAAGAAATATGCATAATAGCATATAGCTAAGAAAGAGGTGGTAGAAAGAGAGGTCACGATCACAACTCCTCTAGGTCTGTCCAGGCCAGGGGAAGGAGGGTGGGCCAGAAGAAGGCGAGAAGAAGACAACTAACATGGAGCGTTATAGTAAGAACATAACTTCTATATGTTAAGTTGTCTATCTCGCCTTCATTCTTGCTGGATGGGACAGCGTCCCTAGCACCTTGTCCCGGGTGGCCTAACGGAACAGACTCCTGAGAACAGTGGAACCAAAATTAGCTCTATGCCTAGAAGCTAAATCCAACTTATAATGGGAAATAAAAGTGTGAGGAGTAGCCCAAGTAGCCGCTGCACAAATGGTGTCAATAGGCAGTCTGTCTTGGAAGGCTAGAGAAGTAGCCAAAGCTCTGGTGGAATGGGCTTTAGGCTTATTAGGCAGTTTTTGGTGTCTAATCTCATAAACAAGGGTAATCAGAGATGTTAGCCATCTGGATAAAGATACCTTTGAAACTGGAAGTCCCTTTCTGCGGCCGCATAGGAGACAAACAGCTGATCAGATTTTCTGAATTGTTTCGTCCTGTCCAAGTAGTACCTTAATTGACGATGAACATCCAGACAGTGTAATTTTTGTTCAGACCTATTTGAATACTCCGGGAAAAAGACAGGGAGGTCAATGCATTGGTTTAGATTTGATGTTGAAACCATCTTAGGCAAAAAGGACGGGTCAGTTCGTAAGGAAATTCTGTCCTTATGGAACACAAGGTAAGGAGAACGACAACTGAGTGCTTGAAGTTCTGAAATTCTTCTAGCTGATGTGATAGCCACCAGAAAGAGAGTTTTCCATGATAATAACTTTAAGGAACATGAAGCTGCAGGTTCGAAAGGGGAAAGAATCAAAGAAGCAAGAACTAAATTTAGGTCCCAAGGAGAAGGAGGATTTCTTACAGGAGGTCTGAGAAGAAAAACTCCTTTCAAAAAGGCTTTGCAGAGTTTGTGGGACATTAGGGCGGATTCAGAAATACCCACATGGAAATTAGAAATAGCTGCCAATTGAACCTTAAGAGTAGATGGAGATGAACCTGCATGGAAGAGTTCAGCAAGAAAATCAAGGACTAGTTGGATGGAAGCGGTGAAAGGATCTATGTCCTTTCCTTGTGCCCAATATGAAAAGCGTTTCCACTTACTCAAATAAATCTTCGAGTGGAAGATTTATGGGAAGCTATCAAAATATCTCTAACAGAGTGAGATATTTGAGGAAGCCTGGCTACGGTTGGAAGTGGAGGAACCTTGCAGTGAGGTTCTGAGAGGGAGGGAGCGATGAAACTGACCCGACTGATGGATCAAAAGATCTGGAACTAGGTCCAGATTCCACGGTCGCTCAAAAGAAATCGATGCAGAAAGGGGAACCACAGTAGTCGAGGCCAGTAAGGAGCAATGAGGATCAATGAGGGCTTCTGAGCGATAGCTTTCTGTATTACTTGTGAGATCAGTGGGAAAGGAGGAAATGCATACAGAAGTCCCGGGGCCAAACTTGGACTAGCTGCGTCCCTGCTGGGTTGGCCTGGTAAAGGGAATAGAATGAAGTATTCTCTGCACTTGCTGTTTTGGGGAGTAGCAAAAGATCGCAGCAGGGCTGACCCCACTTGAGAAAAATCTCTCACTACAGAGTCTTTCAGAGACCACTCGTGAGGCATGAGAATAGCTCTGCTCAACTTGTCCGCAATGTGATTGGACTTCCGGGATGTGCGTTGCTATCAGAAAACGCTGAGAAGAAATCGCCCATTGCCACAGTCTGAGTGCTTCTCGACACAGGGGGTATGATCTGGTTCCGCCTTGTTTGTTGATGTACCACACTACAGACATATTGTCTGTCTGGATTGCAATCGTTCCCAAGGGAAGAGAGTCTTGAAGGGCTTGCAACGCTAAAAGCACTGCTCTCATTTCCAGAACATTTATGTGCAAGTGGCATTCGTCTGGTTGCCATGTGCCCTGGACTGTCCTGCCCTGATAATGCCCCCCCCACCCGATCAGGGAGGCATCCGTTGTCAGAGTAGCAACCGGAGGAGGTGGAACAAATGGTCTCCCCAACAGGAGCTAGGGGGAAGACATCCACCACATGAGATGCTTTTTGCACGCTTGCGTGATCATAATGGTGTGAGACATTGGAAGTTCCTGGTATGACCATTGAGAAAAGAGCATCCACTGAAGGATCCGCATGTGGTATCTGGCCAATGGAAGGAGGGTATGGCGCTGCCATGATTCCCAACACCTTTAGAACTAACCTGGCTTTGGCTCTGTTGTAGTTGAGAAGTAGTGATACCAATTTTTGAATGTCTGATATCCTTTGGTTCGTTAGTGTTGCAGACATGTTTACAGTATCTAAATTTGCGCCTATGTAGGTAATAGTACGACAAGGCGACAAAACAGACTTTTCGCAATTTATTGAGATACCCAGATTTTGACAGACGAAAAGTGTAATCTCTGGCCAGCAGAAGGAGATGCGTGGTGGGAGCTGTGAGGAGCCAGTTGAGCAAATATGGAAACACCTGGAAGCCCTGTCGCCACAGGTGAGAAGCTACCACTGCCATGCATTTGGTAAACACCGGGGCAGTGGTGAGACCAAAGGGCAGGGCCCTGAATTGAAAATGACTGGTTCCCAGCCTGAAGCGGAGGAATCTTCTGGAGCGTCTGTTCATTTTTATGTGATAGTACGCGTCCTGAAGGTCTATAGAGCACATCCAGTTTCCTTTTCCCAATAGGGGAAGAATGGATTGCAGCGTGACCATCCGAAATCTTGTTTTCTTGACCGATCTGTTCAAGATACTGAGATCCAAAATTGGTCTCCAGTCCCCTGTTTTCTTTGGAATTAAAAAGAACCTTGAGTAGATTCCGGATCCTAGTTGGTCTGCTGGCACTGGCTGAATAGCTCTTTTTGCAAGCAGTTTTGAAATTTCCAAAGCTGCTATATCCCTTTGAGCGGGTGGAACATCTGGAAGGGATTTTTTTGACTGATTTGGAAAACGAAGAAAGGGAATAGAATAACCTTCGGAAATGATGGACTGTACCCATTTGTCTTGTGTCAAGGATAGCCAGGCTTCTGGGTACAGTGACAATCTTCCCCCGACTGCCTCGAAGATGGGCAGTCGGGCAACACCTCAGGGATGGTGAAAGGGCTTATCGGACGTTTCTCGATTGCCCTGGTTCTGCGGACCCCCTCTGCCTCTAGGGCGACGTCTACCATTGTTGTTCCCCCCTCTGCCTCTGGCGGGGAACCGACTCTGTGCGTCAGGCGAAGTCCCTTGAGATTGTTTACGGAACCACATCTTTCCCCCCTTCTGGCCTTTGGGGTAAGGCCTAGAAGGAGTAGAAAAACGGACTCCGACGGCAGAAAGGGTCTTGCCATCAGTCTCGCACCTAGTCAGGGTTTCTTTCACTTGTGGACCAAAAAGAGATGATCCATCAAAGGGGGAGTTCGTGAAAGACGTCTTGAAAGGTTCCACAAAATTGCATAGCCGCATCCAGGCGTGCCTACGTAAGGCTACCCCTGTTCCTGCGGCTCTGCTCGCTCCATCGGCCGCATAAGAAAGGAGGCGCATGGAGGAGTTGGAAATAGAATTAAGGATAGCCAGCTGCGTGTTCATTTTCTCTTGGAAACCCGCAGCTGTAGGGTCCTTCAGCATTTCACTCGCTTCTTTGATCAAGTCCCTTTGAAGACGAGTGAAATGGCATAGGTAATTCAGCGAACGCATAGTAAATGTCGCTGAGGAGAACATCTGCTTCCCGTACCTATCCATGGACCTAGATTCCTTGTTAGGTGGATGGACAGGCACTGAAGGATCAGCCAGTTCCTTCTTTGTGGCGGCAGCTACCCCCATAGCATCCACAGAGACTCCTTTTGATAAAAATTCCTTATCTGATGGAGCTGTGATGAATTTGGAGGGTCTCCTGGGAGTGGGGTCCACTGAATCAGGAGCCGTCCATGCCTTTTTAGCAACCACCTGCATGAGGGGGTCGAAGGGGGGCGACACCCAGGAGGTGGAAGGACGAGAGCCAAACGCCTCAAGATACACAGATTCGTCCTCCGAAGGGTTGAGGGCTGGCCAATTTCCCCTCTGTTTAAGGATCTCCAGAATGTCTGCAAATGAGACATCTTCAGAAGGGGAACGGGGAACCCTCAGAGTCATCCAGATCTGTGTCCGGCGTGATAGACTCAGGTGAGTCAATGTGCTTCCTCTTGCACTTCCTCTTCCGAGGGGCTCTTCTGCCAAATCAGGAGAGGCCTCGGAAGAGGATGAAATCCCAAAGGGAGCTCCTGAGGAGTTGGCTCTCTGCGGTCCGGGATGAGGGAGTGAGTCGACTGACCCTGAGGCAGCATAGAGGGAGGGGCTGACGGAGCCGACTGTGGAGTAGAGCCAGGCTCTAACACACTCCGCATGACCTCGAAAGCACCCCTGTCAGGCAGAGCCAGAGGTCCCGCTCCGAGGAGCTAAGGACCCCTCGGCACCGACAGTGATGGCTCGAGGCCGATGTCGGAGCCGAACTCACCAGCGCCAAGCACCGAGAGGGAGAGGGGTCGGACAAGGGTCCGATGCCACTCACCCCTCGGAGCCGACGAGGGAAGTCCGGCGCCGAGATTCCTCCATGGAAGAAACGGAGCCGGCAGCGGGCCGAAGACAATTGTCTCGGCTCGAGGTGACCACAGTCTCGGTTCCGACACGACCCGGCTCGAACTCAAGAGAGTCGAAGGAGGAAAGAGTTGATGGACGGGGCAGGCACCGACTGATGAGTCGGGCTCTGAAGCATCTGGGCTAGTGCCTCGGACTTGAGTAGTCGACTCACCACCCTCTGAAGGTCATGATCGGACAGCCTCGATGACCTAGAGGAATGAGACCTTTGGCTCCGTTCAGACAGCAGGGGAGATCCTGGAGCCGAATGAACGGAGCCAAGAGAAGGTGACCTAGACCTCTTTCTGGTTGTCGGCTCCGAAGATCTTGTCGGAGCCGACACGGGTACCTCGATAACCTCGGCTCCGGCCGAGCCGAGGAAGCCACAGAAACTGTGGACTGAGTCTTATCGGCTCCAGCCGGAGCCGATAAAGGCAAGGTTGAACAACCTGAGGTCTCGGCTCAGAAGCGGGCAAGACCTCGATGCCTTGGAGGGCTTCCTGTTGAGACAGACAGGGAATCCTCAGGCTTCAACAAGCCTCTCAGAATAAGCTTGTTTTTCTTTCCTGCAGGACCCTGGGGCTGAAGCCATGGCAAACAGCACAGGAGTCCTGCAGGTGCAAAGGCCCCAGACAATAGACACAAGAAGTGTGAGCGTCTGTCAGAGACATTTTCTGACAGCACGCATCACACTTCTTGAATCCGGAGACCTTTGTTTCTTTAGACATAGCCTAACTGGTGAACACAAACACACACTCAAACACACCAGTTATACCCTGTCAAAATAACTACTTTAGTAAAAATACTAAAAATAAAGTACAATAAAGTACAATAAACAGTAGTTAAAACTACACAAACACTCCTAGGGAAGGGAAGGCCCAAGGCCCAAGGGAAGAACTAAAAGTTTTTAAACAAAACGGAAAAATTAGGTCGGGATAAAGTTCAATGAACTACACTAATTTGATAATAATTAAACTAAAAAAGGGGTAAAAAGAGTAACTTTTAATAGAAAAAGCTTAAACTCACCAGGAACCGGTAGAACAACCAACCTCGAAGCTGTAGCGGCAAACGAGATCTGGGGTAACTCTCGCCTAGCATTGTGGGATATAAGGGGAGCCTCGAGCCGGTGGAACCAACTCTCGAGCTTTAGAGTGGCCGAGTCGGAGCCGAGGTCGGCTCCGAACCCATCCAGCAAGAATGAAGGCGAGATAGACAACTTAACATCTTAAGTTAAAGCTGTTTTAATGTCATTTTCTTTTTCACAAAATTATTACAAGAATATTAAAATGATTGACTTTTGCAATGCTTGTATTCTGTCATTTTATTTTTACAAGTTTGCATTCTGAGGATATAATGCATTTCAATTTCGGCATGTTTGTAATTATTATGACAACTTTGGTAATCTGAACTTTTAAGTTACACAAGGAAGTGATGGTGTTTAGTCTGTTTTGAAATTCACTGGATGCTAGTATTTGGTGGGATTTTTTGAAATGTATTTAAGGAATTTGAATGGCTGAGATGCAATATGTTTGAAGAAGTTCCGTTTTAATAATAAAATGGAAAAAAAAGCGCTAGTCGGTCTCAAGAGCTTTTTGATGCATTTCATGAACACTTGTCAGTCTGTTGACCAGGTTTTTTTGCGAGTGTGTGTGTGTGTGTGTGTGTGTGTGTGTGTATGTATGTATGTATGTATATATATATATGTATGTATATATATATATATATATATATATATATATATATATATATATATATATATATAAATATACATATATATACACACACACACAGACACACACACACACACACACACACACACGTGTCTGTCTACTTTGGATTATCAAAATTACACTTACACCAGTCTTCATTTGTCGAGACAACTTTACCAAACACTTCAAAATTCAAAACCATGAATAACCAGAATTTTTCACAGGGAAAAGAACCACTTGGCCACCAGGGCAAAATAATAAAACAGATACAAATTAAACCCAAAGTGTGGGGTTGCACCCCCACATAAGGATACTGGCAGCTCAGCTATGTGGAATTTTGTAAATAATTATAGGTCAATGGTGAATATCAAAATGATTTGTGCAAAATGCTTGTGTTACAACAGTATTAGAACTGCATGATGTGTATATCAAACTCCTGGTAAAGAAGTGTGTGCTGAAAAGTGTTTGTAAAGTACTGAGCTTAAAAAGGTAACCACAGCGTACCATAATGGAAAAGAACTGAAATGTACCTGCACTAATGTAACTGTTTAAATGTAAATATT